>NC_081150.1:10872388-10992561 GCF_958295425.1 Solea solea
AATCTGAGTGGTTGTGATCATTTCAGGTCATCATCGGGACACAGACAGTTCTAGCTAACGGAGGTCTCAGGGCCGTCAATGGCACACACACACTGGCTCTCGCGGCCAAGCACCATTCGACACCTCTGATTGTTTGTGCTCCCATGTTCAAGCTCTCGCCTCAGGTAAGAAAAGAAAAGTCTGCTGAGTCCCATTCCCATCTCTTCCATTGAGAATAAATATTGACGGGAATCATTGTGTGTCCTCAGTTCCCAAACGAAGAGGACACTTTCCACAAGTTTGTCTCTCCACAAGAGGTGCTTCCTTTCACTGAAGGTAACACACTCAGAACTGCTGTGGAAACACCAGCTTTTAAAATAAACGTAATCCTATGAGTTACTCACATTTTACCATTCGTTTTCAAGGTGAGATTCTCTCCAAGGTGAACGTACACTGTCCGGTGTTTGACTATGTCCCGCCTGAGCTCATCACACTCTTCATCTCCAACATCGGAGGACACGCGCCGTCATATATCTACCGACTGATGAGTGAGCTTTACCACCCAGAAGACCACGAACTTTAACCAGGTTCATTAACAAATAAATTAAATAAATCTCCATGAGACTGGGAGTCATCTTTATATTTATAACCTGATACCTGTTCTCTAGGGATCATTGGTTGGACACTTGTATTCATGGTTATAATTATCCTTTCATAGTGTGATTTATAGATCTCCAATACTTTAATCCTGATTTTGTCCTAGAGGAAACATCTTAAGAAAAGTGATAGTTTATCTGACCTACGAATATTCATTACAAATACTACAACGCATAGGTTCTTTAGTAAAGTTAAAGGTTGCATTTGATGTAGTTTGTTTTTGATGGTTTGATGATCTTTGTTCTAGCTGCCACTAATAGTTATTTTCATAATCCATTAGTATGTCAATTGTTTGGACAATGAAATATTAAAAAAGGTTGATTGGTTTTTCCCAAACCTTGTAATGATGGTTTTCTCAGATGTGTCATTTTGTCCACAAATGAAAAGTATACAGTTTTTAATCATCAATATTACAAACTGATGATCTGATTATCAAAATGATAATTGATTCACAATCTCTTAATGGTTGCAGCCTTCGTTTAAAAGCACAACCTGTTTTTCAATGCAGGTTTGCATAATTTGTAAAAAAAAAAAGTATGGCATTTTGAGAACCGCTATGAAGCCATGAGTAGGACTCTTCCTTTGCCTCCAAACCCCCGCGCTAAATTTTACTTTGCGCTTTCATCATGATCTCTCACAGTATGATTTTTTTTGATTTGATGACAGTTAGATGTCCTCAGTTTAAATCGTGCAAATTCAGTTGCTGATGGCTAATCTCTAGCCATCAGCTAAATAGACACTTGAAATACACACTTGGTAGTGTGTGGTGTAGTAGCTGGTGTCCTCCAGGTGGAGGCGCTGTAGAAGCAGCAGAGCTGCAGCGTTGTGTAGGTTCAGTTGAATAATAATATAAAGCATGAGAGATGTGTGTGGTGTGCAGACGTGTGTATGTGTGTATGTGTTTGTGTAGTGCTGACAGTTGTGTAAAAAGACTGTGTCTCGCTGTATTACTCAGGCTGCTTTCCAGTGTCTATTCACGGGCGCGATCCCACTACTGAGCGGTACGGGGGCTTTGACCTGCTCCGTGTCCGGCCTGGGTCGGTGCACCCCTCCTTAGACGACCTGGTTCTCCCGGGCTCCCCCAGGGGAACCATATCGATACCGAACTTAGTGCGGACACCCGCTCGACATAGTCCACTGGAGCTCAGAACTCCTGAGCTCAAGCGATCCGCCAGACTCAGCCTCCCAGTAACTTGGATTACAGGCGCGCGCCACTGCACCCGGCGACAGTGTTACAATTTCACAGAGCTTTTAACTTTCTCACCACATATAACTCTACAGTGACATCTAGTGGTGGTAGATAAAACTGCAGACAGGAAGACTTCACAATCACTGATGATAAACCAGCGTATCTCTCAGATTAATAATATTTAGAAACCTTGTCATCTGTCATATACTAAATCCATCGATATCCATCTATGCATCCATTCAATGTTCATTGTGGCTACATTTTCATCAAGTCCTTAAATGGTTAAAACATTAGCTAATAATTACATTTACACATACAATCATGTGCAATAGTCTTAGGCCACCGCTCATTTTTTTATGGAATTATGTGAATAAACGATACTTTAGTTGCAGTTTTCCCCTGCAAGTGTCTGTTATTTTCAATACTGCAGATCATACCTCCGACAGTCAGGCTAAAACCTCTGTGGAGGTGAAGCTCTGTCGCCGGGTGCGGTGGCGCGCGCCTGTAATCCAAGTTACCGGGAGGCTGAGTTTGGCGGATCGCTTGAGCTCAGGAGTTCTGAGCTCCAGTGGACTATGTCGAGTGGGTGTCCGCACTAAGTTCGGTATCGATATGGTTCCCCTGGGGGAGCCCGGGAGAACCAGGTCGTCTAAGGAGGGGTGCACCGACCCAGGCCGGACACGGAGCAGGTCAAAGCCCCCGTACCGCTCAGTAGTGGGATCGCGCCCGTGAATAGACACTGGAGAGCAGCCTGAGTGATACAGCGAGACACAGACTTTTTACACACACACATCATTATCACGTCTGCACATCACACATACTCTGTTGTGCTGTTAACCGTGTTCTTTCATTTTGTTCATATCAGCCAACACAAAGGTGCAGCTCTGCTGCTCCTACAGCGCCTCCACCTGGAGGACAGCAGCTACTACAACAACAACCACTCATCACTGCTCCTCTTCTCCTGCAGGTGGAATCAGTAACCAGCAAAGGGGTACATTTAGCTGTCTTTGGATTTTAAGTTTTTTTTGTCAGCTGTTGATGAAAGGTGACTTAAAAACTACATTCACAACACTGTAAAATACCAAAGGATGAGTGTTACATGTTTCATGAGTGAGAGAAGATGTTACTGTTGATTTGTAGATTAAAGCAGTCAGTTCATAATAAGCATCAGGCGTATTATTATGGTTTTACAGTTATTGAAATATCCTACAGTTTAAAATCATAAAGGAGCAGTGTTGGTACTGTGTTAGTGTGTTAGTGTGTGGTGTAGTACAGTGTTTCTCAGTCCTGGTCCTAGAGACACACTGCCACACGTCCATGTTTTACACGTTTCCCTGCTCCAACACACCTGATTCAAATGATCATCAACAAGCTCTGCAAAAGCCTTGTAATGATTCATTCATTTGACAGTGGCGTATTAGCTGGTGACGCTGCAGCTTTGTGTCGGTTTAGTTGAATACAAATGTAAAGCATGAGAGATGAAGGGGATAATGATGTGTGTGTGTAAAAAGTCTGTGTCTCGCTGTATTACTCAGGCTGCTCTCCAGTGTCTATTCACGGGCGCGATCCCACTACTGAGGGGCTTTGACCTGCTCCGTGTCCGGCCTGGGTCGGTGCACCCCTCCTTAGACGACCTGGCTCCCCCGGGCTCCCCCAGGGGAACCATATCGATACCGAACTTAGTGCGGACACCCGCTCGACATAGTCCACTGGAGCTCAGAACTCCTGAGTTCAAACGATCCGCCAGACTCAGCCTCCCGGTAACTTGGATTACAGGCGCGCGCCACCGCACCCGGCGACAGCGCCACACTTTCACAGAGGTTTTGACCTGACTGTCGTGACGTCATCGTCACCTGAGCAAGGTGTGTGATTCAAAACACATCGAAAATCTCGTCATCAGCACAGTAAATATGTGGAGCACAGTGTTGTCTATTCAGCCACCATTAGATTAGATTTTTACATAATGCTATGATGCAGGGATCTCAAACTCAAATGACCTGGGGGCCAATGAGTGTCCAGTCTCGTCATGAGTGGCCCCTCATGTGAAATAAACAACAACATGAGAGGTGGGTGATATGAGTTTAAAATCACATCACAATATTTCATCATGATAATACTATAACAATATTAATGAAGATATTTCACAGAATTACAAAGTAAAGTTGTTTGTTATGAACGTTACCAAGTTGACAATAAAAAACATTTATGAAAGTCAAACGTTTAGTAAATAACATGGGCAGCTGATATAAAACACTAAACAAGCTCATATAAATTAAATGTTAAATATGATACATATAGCCGAATGTATTATTATTATTATTATTATTATTGTTATTATTATAATAATAATAAACATATTGCTCACAGTTTCTGACAATAACTAACCAGCATTTTAAGTGTTATATTCCGTCTATAATGTACAGATAGAGGGGGTCAAGGCCCAGTTCCCGTTATAACTTCATATACGGTGATGGACCACATACGTTGGGTGAGTTTGAGACCTCTGCTATAATGACATTTATAATTATTGTTCAATATACATCCAGTTGAAAACTGCTTTTACAGACTAAAGTGTCGTTTGTTTACATAATTCCATTCAAAAGATCGCAAAATTGAACAAACATTTTAACAAAACTAGTTGTGCCCTAAGACTATTGCAGAGGATTGAATGTGTAAATATATTAATTTCCTAATGTTTTAACCATTTGGTGTTTTGATGAAAATGTAGCCAAAATGAACACTGGATTGGATTTCAATTTATATTGAAACAGAGACCATCATAATACCACTAGATGTCGCTGCATAGTTCTCTGTGATGATCAGATCAATACAGTGAAAATCAAAATCTCTGAGAAAGTGTGGCGCTGTCGCCGGGTGCGGTGGCGCGCGCCTGTAATCCAAGTTACCGGGAGGCTGAGTCTGGCGGATCGTTTGAGCTCAGGAGTTCTGAGCTCCAGTGGACTATGTCGAGCGGGTGTCCGCACTAAGTTCGGTATCGATATGGTTCTCCTGGGGGAGCCCGGGGTCACCAGGTCGTCTAAGGAGGGGTGCACCGACCCAGGCCGGACACGGAGCAGGTCAAAGCCCCCGTGCCGCTCAGTAGTGGGATCGCGCCCGTGAATAGACACTGGAGAGCAGCCTGAGTGATACAGCGAGACACAGACTTTTTACACACACACATCATTATCACGTCTGCACATCACACATACTCTGTTGTGCTGTTAACCGTGTTCTTTCATTTTGTTCACAACAGCCTACACTGTTGTGCTGTTAACCGTGTTCTTTTATTTTGTTCACATCAGCCTACACAAAGCTGTGTAGGCCTACAGCGCCTCCACCTGGAGGACAGCAGCTACTACACCAACCTCTCTCATCACAGCTCCTCTTCTGCAGGTGGAATCAGCAAAGTGGTTCATTTAACTGTCTAACTGATACGTTTTTGTCAGCTGTTGATGAAAGGTGACTTAAAAACTACATTCACAACACTGTAAAAGTGTTGTGAATGTGTCACTTGTTTCATCAGTGAGAGAAGATTTTACTGTTGATTTGTAGTTAGAGTCTGATGAGTCATCATCATCATCTACCGCTTTATCCTCCGCCAGAGGGTCGCGGGGGGGTGCTGTGCCAATCTCAGCTACATCGGGCGATAGGCGGGGTACACCCTGGACAGTTCGCCAGTCCATCGCAGGGCCACACACAGATAGAGACAAACAACCATTCACTCTCACACTCACTCCTATGGTCAATTTAGAGTGTCCAATTTACCTAATCCTCACATTGCATGTTTTTGGACTGTGGGAGGAAGCCGGAGAACCCGGAGAGAACCCACGCACACACGGGGAGAACATGCAAACTTATTGAAAGATCCTACAGTTTAAAATCATAAAGGAGCAGTGTTGGTACTGTGTTAGTGTGTGGTGTAGTACAGTGTTTCTCAGTCCTGGTCCTAGAGACACACTGCCACACGTCCATGTTTTACACGTTTCCCTGCTCCAACACACCTGATTCAAATGATCATCAACAAGCTCTGCAAAAGCCTGGTAATGATTCATTCATTTGAATCAGGTAAAAGACAGTGTGTCTCCAGGATTAAGAGACAGTGGCGCTGAAGCTTTGTGTGGGTTTAGTTGAATAAAAATGTAAAGCATGAGAGATGAAGGTGATAATGATGTGTGTGTGTAAAAAGTCTGTGTCTCGCTGTATTACTCAGGCTGCTCTCCAGTGTCTATTCACGGGCGCGATCCCACTACTGAGCGGCACGGGGGCTTTGACCTGCTCCGTGTCCGGCCTGGGTCGGTGCACCCCTCCTTAGACGACCTGGCTCCCCCGGGCTCCCCCAGGGGAACCATATCGATACCGAACTTAGTGCGGACACCCGCTCGACATAGTCCACTGGAGCTCAGAACTCCTGAGCTCAAACGATCCGCCAGACTCAGCCTCCCAGTAACTTGGATTACAGGCGCGCGCCACCGCACCCGGCGAGAGCGCCGTGCTTTCACCGAGGTTTTAACCTGACTGTCGTGACGTCATCCTCACCTGAGCAAGGTGTGTGATTCAAATACATCAGAAATCTCTACAACAGCACAGTAAATATAAATACATCCAGAAAACACAGGAAATGTGTATCTGTAGTATTGAAAATAACAGACACATTCCAGGTGTTTTTACAGGCTAAAGAGTCGTTTATTCAAATAATTCCATTCAAAATACCAAAGATCACACACTTTAACAAAACCAGTAGATGTGTAAATGTGTTCTTTACTGTGTTTCCTTTTAATATTTTAACGATGTGGTGTTTTGATGAAAATGTAGCCCCAATGAAAAGATAGATGTGAGAGTGTGCAGAGATGAATGTCAGAGGGACCATGTGAAGAGCTGCTACAGTCCAACAGAGAGAGTGCATTGTTCTCTGACCCACATTAGCTGATGTGGAACTTGCAAAGACAAAAAGGTCACAGTGAATGGCTTCACACACTGGTCATGATCATGACATCACCCAACTGTTTTTACTGTTACTGTTATAACTGTGATTATGTTGATTTCATGACAATTTGCTCTACTCAAGGAAAGCAAAGGCGGCACCTGTGAGCAGCAGTGTCTGTACCGTCTGTACCTGGTCTCAGTTTGTGTGAAAAACAAATGTGTTCAAGCTGAAATGACACCTATCATGATAAAACAGGTACGCGGCTCAAATGTAATGTCATTTAAAACACACAGAGTGGCGTTAAGTAGACTTTGATATCTTCATGCCATATGTAATTTTACCAGCCACTTTATTCAGCTAATTACATAGCAGCAAATGAATGCATTTTTAGATCTACACACAGTCAAGACAACCAACTGAAGTTCAAACTGAGCATCAGAATGGGAAGAAATGGGATTTAAGTGACAACCATCATTGCGTCTGTTTTTTTTGTTGTTTTTGCAGATAATGATACAAAAAGGAGAAACAAGGCCTTGTTGGTCCCAACTCTTCACACTTTATTAGATGCACGCTGTGCCTAATAAAGTGGCCGGTGAGTGTACTCATACTCATACACAAGTGAACTATACTTAACGTGAAGTGCTTGTATATTATGTGATTTTTAAAGAAGAACTTTTAACATTTTTTAAATAAAGTCACCACGATGAACTCTACTTCATAAAATGTCAGATATTAACTGTATTTAGATTTTTTTAAGGTCGATTTTATTTGCTCCTCTGTGAAACTTTATGGACGGAAAACAAATCTCTCACAATTAAAACATTTAAAATAAATGATGTAAACATTATTTGATATATATACTCAGCCTTTGTTATATTGATGTTGAAATTCTATCATGATAAATATTGTTATTGAGCTGTACCACCCTCACACAGGTCCTGCCGATCACCTCCTGATACGCTCTCGCCTGAACCCCCGTTTTTCAGGTGAACCTCACTTTTATCCTCCCTGCTCTGCCTTTGACCTCCAAACCTGCATCAGTAGAACAGGATCCAGATGAGGCTCTTTTCTTTGGCCTCATCAGCATCTCAGACACATTCAGTGGCACCATCACACTCAGGGGTGATGTGTCTCAACGAGGTCTCGCCTGTCATTTCTTTCTACTCATGAGCTCATCTCGGTGTGTGGAGGAGGAGGAGGAGGAGGGAAAGGAAGCAGATAAATCTCACTGTGTTTTTCATCACGCTGACTTCATTCTTCACAGCGCTTTGATGGGACAGAGCAAACCTGGGTGGAGTCTGGAGATTTACGGCTGTCAGAAGTGTGCAGGCCATTAAAGCTCAGCAGCCTGTACTAATGAACACTCAGTGCAATCACACACAGAGAGAGAGAGAGCGACAGAAGTACAGTATGTACCGAGCTCATCGATCCACTCATGTCCTCAGAGACATCTGAGCTGCACTTTGACACAATTTGACAATGAAGCCAGAAAATTCATGTATTACACTTTTGTGCACAATAGAGTCCATTTTATTTTCACATTTTTGGTAAAAAAAAAACACAGATAGAAACGTACTAACATACAGATGCCTTCCTATCCCACCATCATACTCAAAGGAGAATCATTTAACAATATAAGCAAACAATTGTCCTTTTTTTCGATTTTGACACACAGTCACAAGTATTAATATGTTTCCAGATAAAAAGGCCTTTCATTAATGTCTATATATTAAATCAGCATATTCAATTTTTGCTTATTCTCCCCGTGTTTGTGGGTTTTCTCCAGGTTTCCTCCCACAGTTTCCTCCCATGCAGATGCAGATTTGGGGGATTATGCAAGATTGGACCTATGTCAGCTGGGATTGGCACCAGCGACTCCAGCGACCCTCATGTGGAGAATAAAGCAGTGGAAGAGGAAGATGAGTTTGGACACAGATATACCTAAGTTAGTACTACTACAGCACACACACACACACACACACACTCTCTATCAGACACACACATGCCATTGTTGCTCTTTTTGACCCCCCCCCCCCCCACACACACACACACAACCCCCTCCCCCGGGTATTGACGTGCCGCCGTGGGTCGGCCCCAGCTGCTACACACTGATGCAGAGCTCCAAACTGTGGCGTTTGTCATCAGTGTGGTGGCGTCTCATGGGACGGCAGTGGGACGAGTGTTGTAATTAGCGGGAAATGAGGCCAGCAGCAGGCTGCATCCTCCTGTGTGGGGGCCCCCGGGGCCCTCAGGGGACTTTGAGACACGTGTCTAACCTGTGGGACACTACCTGTGGCTCTGTGGAGTGATGCTTTGTTTTTTTTTACAATGAAAGTGAGATTGTTTTTGAGAAAGTGCAGAGGAGAGAGTGAATATATCACTGTAATAAAAGGCTGTTTTTCATGGAAGGCAAATGCAAACATTGACACTTGCTTTAATCTTGTTAAGCCAAAATGTCTGCTGTGAAAAGTCCTATTGATCAGTGATAATAAACAAGAAAAACTCATTCAAGAGTCATTGACACAAATTAATTATGGAAAGTTAAAAAGGTTATTTTTAGAGTAAAAAACAGCTCACTATTTTTTATGTGACGTATAATGTAAACCTAAATAACCTTTTCTAAATCACATGAAACATTAAATGTACAATAATATCTTTTAGTTGTGGTCCATCTGTTTGACTAAACAAGTCATTGAAGATTTTTTTTTATTTAAATGAACTTTATGTGGTATTTCATAAAGTAAATGGTGAGTGGGTTGATTTTAATATATATATACATTATACATTATATATATATATATATATATTATTAAATAAGTGAAAGTAATAATGATTTGCTTCACCACTTTTATTAAAACATTTTTTTGATTCAGATGTGTTTTTAAATAATGAAATATTATTAAGTATCCCTGTATACTTCAGCGACATTTAATCTCATTTTATTCATTTTTATTATCAAAACAGTTAAAAATCACTAATATCTTGCAAGCAAACTAGAGATTGCCAGTATTCTTGGGTCTTTTGTGTGTTTTTATGTCATATTAGTGAAGAGTTAGTGTCAATATCCAAGAGACAAATACAAGTCTATGGTCCCCACAAGTGACCTATATATGACAATGTGTGTGTGTGTGTGTGTTTGTGTATATGCTGTCATGCGTGTGTGTGCGTGCGCTGGTGTGTGCAGGTGTATGACGGCTGCTGCTGCTCCATCTGCATGTGATGAGTAAAGCCATGAAATAGATCCAGCTGGAGATGAGCAGAGGAGACCGACGCCTCCTGGGAAATCATCCACACCTCCAGCCGCACACTGTCCACTTCTTTAGCACCCAAGAGAACTATCAATAAGTGGGTAATTGAATTTTAAGCACAAACACAGCCATCAAATGAGCGTTGATATGTATGTATGTGTGTGTGTGTGTGTGTGTGTGTGTGTGTGTGTGTGTGTGAGATGGGGGGATGTTTAGCTGTGTGAACATGGTGATGCTGTCATCTGGCCCTCAGGGGGGTTTGCACAGGAAGGATAAATGTTTAATCCATTAAATAACAATTACTGCCTGAAATGGTCCAGAGTGGCTGGTGGGGAGGAGGAGGAGGAGGAGGAGGAGGAGGAGGGAGGAAGGCTGCTCCACTCACGTGTCAGTGAGATTAGTTCTTCATGGCACAAATCATTCGCACGCACACGCACACACACGTCCACCAGACTGTTTAAAAAAAAAAAAACAAGCTGTGGGAGTGGAAACATGCACTTTCTTTTTACATATAATACAAACATGTCATTGTTGACACTGTGGTCAGTGAGGATTTGAACACAACTGGTTTTATTCCACTCAGTTTAAAAACAGGCTGGATTCACTTTATTAGAAAAGCAAAATTCATTTTTAATAATGTTCTGTCAGGCCGTCCTGTAGTGATGCACCTGTATGCAAGACTAACATTCAATGAATATATATTAAAAGACACCTGTGTATTAAAAAAACAAGTTAAAAAAAACATTTTATTTGTGTGTAACATTTGACAGAGGCTGACTTTCACTGAAGCAGATTATTTTATCTCCAAATATTTGATGGTGAGGATTTATTTTGAGAATATAAATGACAAAAAAAAAAAACTTGACGAATTATGCATGTTTAAAAGGAAGTGGGAAGAGGTCCCACCCCTTCTCCCTACACCAATAATATGGTTATTATTTCATTGTATATATATTTTATACTTGATTCAACATTTTATCATTGTCATCATTATTATTATTATTATTATTTAGACATTTAAATATGATCAATATTATCATATACACAATAAGCTTTTAATACATGTATTTAATCAAACAGTTTAACTAGTTAACTTGTTAAATGTGTAAATAAAGTGATAAAGAGTCAGTCCATGTCAAATAAGACAGAATCCAAGAACTGCTCTCAGATTTTGTTCATGTCCTGATCTCAAAATTATTAATATTATCTGTTAGAAGATAATCTAATCTACAGAAGATTGAAGGCCCTAAGGAACAACAAAGCCATATTTTTTGCATGTTCATATTTATTTTTCTTTAACTACAACCCTTTAATAATTATAGTTTAGGACCTGACCACCAAGTGGCAGCAAGCAGAACTCCTTTAGTTTATATATTTTTCACTTCTTTTGAAATCATCCTATGCAAAGAAAAGGTGTTTGGATTAACACAATCCAAGAAATCCACCCCACTGAGAGACACGCGGCACTAAATTCACAGTAAAAGGCTGTTGCAGGTGAACTTTGACTCATCACAACATTATTTTAAAAACCACTGACTACAATGCTGTCTAATTGATTTATGGTGAACTGTCCTGGTCACCTGATCACGTCACATGACGGGGAATCCTTCACACAGAGAAACCACAACACGGTGCAGATGGTTTATTTAGTACGCCACTTGACCTTTTGTAACATCCGAACAGATTTGCTTCGTTCATCAATATTCATCGTCACATGTGTTAAGTAGCCCATCAGTGCACGACACTCCTCTGTGTTTTGGAAAACATATGTTCGTTTGAAACTGGATGTTTGACATGTTTCATCCTGAATGGAAGAAAAACAAAAAAACTATAAACTATACTCATACTCTAAAGTACAAGTCAAAGTGTAGACATTTAATGACACTGTGTCTGAACTCCTGCAGCTTGAGTGGAGAGTGAGCAGTGAACAGATGTTTGTAGAGATTAGTTGTGTGTTCTGACTGTAAATGAAATATGTGGTTTGCATGGTGTAAAAAAAAAAATCACTTTCTGCAATGTGAGATGGATAAAAATGGAGTGGAAAGGCACACATGTCTTAAAGCAATGAAAACTTTGAATTTAAATTAAAAAAAACATGCATTTATTAATGCTACTATTCAAAAATAGCTGTCCACAGAGAGACAGTACATGTTTTATTTATGTCTTAATTGGTTAATTAAACACCTCAGACCATCTTCTGAAAGGCAAGTAGAGAATAATAATAATCCACGTGTAGAGAGGACACCAAGTTTGTTTTCCCCAAAACACCTTAAGCCTGTGGGAGTTTTGCACACTGCACAGCATATTCAAATAGTTTAGTTTATTTTTGTTTAACAGGGACAATTTTACAATTTTACTTACAAAATAACTCCCTCTCCTGAACCTGCTTGCACAAAAACAAAACGTCTCATTTAGAATGAGCAGGGTCCTGCAAATTATACTTTTTGGTGAAAAAAAAACTATGATTCAACTCATCCAATTTAGCTGCACTAGCTATTTTTTTTAATCACTGCAACCATTTTGCTACCAGTAAGCACACTGGTTTGTCTTTTACATCTGCAAAAAAATCGTTAATTTCTCTTTGCATCACTGACATAAAAGCCCACATCTGAATCAAACATGAAATTGTAGGAAACTCAAAGATATTTTGTCCGTCAGAAGATGAGAAACATCAAACACAATGTGTTTGTGAAGAGAATCTGTGCAAATATGTTTTTTTTTTCTTTTGGAAAATATGACAGTGAGACTTTGCCTTCCCTTATATTGCACACACACACACACACACACACACACACACACACAAGGCTCCCTGAACCCAGTGTGTCAGAATCTGAATCGCTAAGTTGCACCCGTGATCCAAAGCGAGTTTGCTGGCTGTGGTTTTCTCATGCTGCTCCCACAATGGCCTGTATATGGGAGCTGCCTGGTGGCATTGCTTAATTAGGCGAAGAGTTGATTCATTTGCACTAAGTGACAGCTAATTAAAGGAGTGAGGGCACATCAAACTGACGTCCCTCTGAACTGTGAGGCCTCGGCTGCAGGGGATGTTAGGGAGACGGAGTGGTCACATATTGAATCGCTTGAGAACCACCTGTCGTTACAAGTGGCCGCAAACATATGGATCAATGTGTTTGTGTTTGAGTGTTTAAACGACTGTGCAGCTCATGTAGATTTGGACTCCGAATTCAAGCAAACTCACTGCACAGTGCTACGGAAGAACAATATACACTCATTGGCTGTTTTATGATGTAGACAGGATACCTAACCTCTGACCTCTGACCTTAACAAGGCATTTTCACCCAGGGTTAACTGACGCTCACTGGATGTTTTTCTCTTTTTAGGACCATTTTCAGTTCGAACTTCAGCAGGTTGTTTGGACGGTGAGCTGGTGTCATGTGATTGGATGATGACATATTTGCATTAAAAAGAAGTTAAACAAGTGTTCACTGAGCAAAGTTAAATGCTATAATGTCACAGTTTGTTTGTTTGAACTCAGTTTTCTCTGGTTTTCTCCCACAGTCCAAAAAACATGCAGATTTGGGGATTAGGTGAACTGGACACTTTATATTGACCTTAGGTGTGAGTGTGAGAGTGGATGATTGTTTGTCACTATGTTTCCCAGTGATGGACCCTGGACAGATGTTACTATAGGGCAATTACATACAATACACTATGATACAGTTTGAACCAATAACACAATAGCATAATCTAAATGAACTTTAACATGTCTACTTTTCTACTTTAATATGTTTTCAGGCAAATGTCTTCACACCTCACAGCCGTCTTTGAACAACTGGATCATAGGTGAGACTAAATCCTGTGTCTAAATCGTGTGTGTTCTGTGCAAGGCCGATAATATTTTTCACAAAATGTGTGTTATTGTTAATTTCAGTGCGTAAGCAGTCGTAATTGCGAGCTTCCAACCATTAAATCTGTAATTACAGGTACATGATTGTACTCGACAGAAGCAGAATTTGGCCTCTGTGTGTTAAATGTAGTCCCAGATGATTGCATACACACTAAGTTCTGTGAATCAATGACATCACGGCTGTTTGTTAAAAAGCCCAGCTGCTCCTGCGTGTCTGCTCTCAGCGTGTTGGCCTGTCTCCAACTTTTCGGGACACTGTCACAAGACATTACACTGGGCCTTCAAGCTTTCTGGAGTTCCAGGGGCCAAACAGTGAAGGCCTTCAGCAAGTCAACTCACATCTCTGTCTTTCTGCAGGACGAGAGCAACAGTCTCTGCAGGAGACCAGTGGACTGTCTTCGTGTCTGCTGGTGCAGCCCATGTGAATCCAAAAAGGACAATTAGGGGCTTATTAGGGTCTCGGGGAGATGAACCTCAGGGCGTCCACTCGCCTGCTCGGCCCCAGTTCTGAGTCGCTGCCATGGCTCAAAACAGTCAGAGGCATTGTCTCACCTAATTATGCTGAAACCAGGGGCCCCTTTTTGTGTAGCCACTGCCATGCCTGTCCGATTCCCTTCTCCTGCCCTGACTGCGAGTCCCTGTCCACTCTGGAAGTTTGCTAATTAGACAAGAAATGGGCTCAAGTAATTATGTCAATTCTTGTTACAAGTAGCCACACGGAAGAATATTATTTTGTCAAGAAAGTTTTGGTGCTGTGCAGTGGGAGGAGGGAGGGGGGACTCTCTCTCTCTCTCTCTTTCTCTCCCACGTTTCCCAAAGTCTTTTCCCTCTCATTACGCCAATAAACACATCTGCACATGCAACAGGGGGAAATGTGACGCACACAAGTCAGAGTCCCCGGCAAACTTCAGAGCATAAATAGATGCACTCATACAGAAATGGAGACTATAGAACGGCAATAGCATGAAGTTATTGCCCTAATTAATGCATTGTGCCCCCAGAGCAAACTGTTGTGGCACATTGTTGGGACCGTGAGAGCCTTTTGTTTCTATACCCTTAATAGGATGTTTTGATCAACGGCTGTTTGGTGACCCAGCTCCTCTTCTAAAAAAACCCCGAGCCCTGGGAAACGCAATTAGCTGGATTAGCGGAGCCATTTCTGCAGCCGCAAACAAAGGCGGAGAGATAGATCAGACATGCAGCGTCACATGAAAGTGCTTCAGACATTCTGCATAAATATGACTGACCCACAATATGTTATCTATTATTCTATACTGGACTTGGACACTGTTGAGTGTGTTTGAGGGTTTGTGGGCAGTTTAAAGTTGGATTCCTCCACATAAATTAACTTAACTTATGTTGTTTTTTTCTGTGTTCATTGATTGATGACATGTGAAAGGACATGTAGGTGTTTTATAAACAGATACTTGTTACATTCACCCGTCTTGTATAAAGTAGGTAAAAGGGATACTTGAGTAAAAGTATGTTACCAGAAAATGACTTTGAAGTTGAAGACTTTTTTATAATATTGGTAAAAGTCTAAAAGTATATGACATTTACTGTACTTTAGTATCAAAAGTCATTTTCTGATATAAAATGTACTTAAGTTTTAGACGTAAATGCATTAAAAAAGTGAGGAGTTATAGATTGAGCCATGGTGGCTCAGTGGTAGGGCAAGTTGTCTTTCAGCTGGAGGGTTGAGTGTTCAATTCCTGGCTCTGCTAGCCTATATGTGTCCTTGAGCAAGACACAACCCCATGTTGAAGCGTGTGAATGGGAATGAAAGATGTGTGAAAATGATAGTGTAAAGCAGCTCATCAAGGCTAGAAAAGTGCTATAGAAACAAAGACCATTCCCAACTCTTCTTCTTCTGATATTATTTGGTAGTAACGAGTAACAAAGATAGTTAGAGGAGTAAAACAAATTCACATTATTAGACTCTAATCAGATTCCAGATACCAGTGACTAAATGTTTTGTGCCTTTATAAATCCACTGTGATCTTACAAGTTGTAATGCACATGTCTAAATGGTAAATTAAGCATAATATTGCTGAAATTGCATTTCTTCTTGTTGTTTATAGGTTATTATGGGATTATTTTACTGGTCTGGCCCACTTGACATAAATTTAAAATGAGTCTGGCACCCCTGGTATAGATAGATAAATAGAATAGGTGTATCCTCATTTAAGTTTTATTTACACACTACACACAAATGCTTAATAATTTAAATGAATTCTATTATATTCAATTTATAGCAAAATACTCGATTTTTCGTATACTTTGTCATTTATTTTTTTCATCCCTCTTTCACTGCTCAGTGTTAGAGCAACATGACGCGCATGCACGAACAACAGAGAAGCCTCTACGTGACCTGCGCGTCTGCTGATCACAGCTCAGATAACAAACGTGCTGCACTAAATCTGACCACCACTGACAGCCTGACGCACGGGTGCCAAAGGTTCCCGCGGGAGCCACCTCTTTATTTATTTATTCATCACCACATGTCGCATTGATGAAGACAGTCGCCCATATCTCCGCTTCCATCGCGCGCGTCCTCTCTCTCTCATCTCCATAAACTCTCCGGCGCGTAATTATAGCTCCAGCTGTCCAAAAGTGTGCCGCACATTACGTCCGAACGATTGGAAATGCGCAATAATTGAATAATGGCTGATTACGGAGGATTAGATTTGTGGAGAGACATCAGAGCTGCTTCACTTCACATTCCGCTGGGTTTGAGTTTGATGCTCTGCTGATGTGAAGTGGTTTTCCTCTCACATCCTCACTGACTTCACTCTCACTTTCACAAATCGGATTGATGCGCTGGAGCAGGTTCAGTCTGCGCCACAGACCCATGTGTTGCATTCGTTACCAAAACCTCCCGCAAAAAAAAAACACTTGAACCCCAGGAGCCAAATAAATAAATAAATAAATTACATTACATTACATGTCATTTAGCAGACGCTTTTATCCAAAGCGACTTACAATAAATAAATCTGCTGCCGCACTGTGCGCCGGCATTTTGTGCCTGTGTTTGTCTCGTATCTGTAATCACGTCCCCGGTGTGTCCTAAATACACTGAAGTGGGACATTGTATTCTTTATCATGTGACCCGTCAAAGATTGGGGGGGAAAAGAAGCTTAATAGCCTATCAACAGATGCGCAGACTGTCCGCAAAGACAAAACGTTTAGTGCGCAAACCTAATTAGAATATGCAAATCACGTGTTGAGTTATATCGGCCGTTTGGGGAGGGAAACTGTTCTGCTAACGGAAGCCGGTTGATTGATGAATTAACAGAGAAATTGGCTAATGTGAGTTTATAAGCTTTTCTGTAAATATGATCAATTAAATGTTAGTTTTTATGTATATTTATTTATAAGGACATGATTGTAAGACAAGAAACAGTAAGTATATTTACTTGAACACATCACTGCAGGATTATTAATAACAAACGTCTGTTATTATTCATCAGCAGCATCGATTTTTTTTTCACTCGAATAACCTCTGATTTGTTTTGTCTGTGTCGTTTGTTTTTCACCATATATTAATGTAAATATCAAACCTGTCCTTCAGTGCAGTGCAGACAAACGAGCCATGGATTACACTGATTTAATTCGTGTCGAGAGATTAATCTGTTTGATTTAATCTGGGACCGTGAGTGGATGAAGTTGCAGTGAAAGTATAATCTCTCGTTGCTTTTGTGCGCATCAGTTTTAGAACCCAAACATTCACATGAAGGTTGCCTTAAATTTCATCAAATTGAAATAAAAAAAACTGTAAACAAAAGCATTTTTCCCCTTAAAATAAAACAATATATGATCATATATTATATTAAAATAAGTAATCCTACTAATTATTACTTGTCAATAAAATCAAACACAACCTCAGAGATGCATTGACAAAAAGGTAAAAGTGTCTTTATGTCTGTGCTTTTGTCTCATCCCATGGTCAGATGTTTGCTTTGTGCTCAGATGAAGCTCATAACAGGCTGAGGGAAACTTGAGTGTGCTGTCTCTCCTCTGCTGTGATTGGCTGACGCCTGTTGCCTGTTGAATAAAAAGCAGAGCAGAGATAAAAGAGGAGCATCAGTGTGTCACTGCACCGGGAACTCTGCCCGTCCTCTTTTTTTCTGCAGCAGCAGCAGCACCAGCAGCAGGGTGAAAAAGTGAATTCACTCAGTCATGACGGGGAAGGAGGGAACTGTGCTTTCAGACTCTGAGAATGAACAAAAAACAGCTTCTCAAATCAGTGTGAACCACGGACTCCACCACCATCAGCACCAACACCATCAGCACCAGCAGCCTCCGGGCTGGAAGATGCCCCCCACTGTGCACCGACGCACGGGCTTCGGGATCCAGGAGCTGCTCGGCCTCAACAAGGAGCCTCCGGTGGCGGTGACACCGAGGCGGCCGCTGGAGGCTCTGCCGCACAGAGCGCACCTCCTGGCCGCGCGGTCGGCCCTCGGCCACGGAGGACTCGGGGTTGGTGTGGGTTTTCTGGGACCAGAGGGAATACACTCGTTTTACAGTCAGCCCGCTTTTCTGGAGCAGGTGCTGTCAGAGGCGCAGAATGTGCACCTGCAGCCGCTGCACAGAAGCGCGCACATGGAGGCGCAGATGGATGCGCAGCACTCCGCCAGCTCCGGTGAGTGTGTGGAGTTTACTGTAGGCCTCAAGTAACAGACGTGTGCTTCTGACGCAAGTGTGAGAATAAATGAACAGTTATTACGTTTATTCTAAATGAACTCGTGCATGTGGAAGTGTTTATTGTGATGGACCAACACTGACTCACAGTCAAATTAAATATAAGTAGAATAAAAATAGTTTTATTGTTTTTAAAATACATCTTTTACTTATTTTATAAAGCCTCTGTTTTTAGGATAACGAAAAGCCTGTTGAATTGAGTCTTGTAAAAGATTGACAATTAAAGCAAATGATTTCGATTTCGTAAATTTCGTAGTAACGTTTTTAGACTATCTAATATTATCTTATCGTTTTTGGACAAATGTGCGCAATGCAGAAAAACCGAGGGCCACACATGTTACATCAAGAAAACAAATGTTTTCGATTTTCGCCCGAGTGTTACATGATGCTATTATTCCTATTATTATTGTTTTTGTTATTATTATTATTATTATTATTATTAATATTATTATTGTTATTAGTGTTGTTTTTTTGTATGGCGTCAAAATCACAACATACGTTGTTGTTGCTGTTGTTGAATTCGTTCGTTGTTGTTTCCCTCGCAGATTCCGATGACATGAGTCTCTCCTCCGGTGACCAGAAATTCTCCAAATCCTCCTCAAATCAGAGCAAGAAAAGAAAGAAAAGACGACACAGGTATAAACACAACATAAAAACCCTAAAACAAATAACAAGACTGTTTTTATTTGCTGTCATCAGTGATGAAAAAAACAGTCCTATAATGTGTATCTCTTTAATATGTTCATATAGTTTGATTTGATAAACAGGTTTTTTACAGTTTTAACAGTGAACTTATTATTATTGTAGTGCTGAACCAAAAATCACATCAAATATGTTCAAAACCTCTTTATTTATTAGAGAAAAAAAAGAAAAAATGTATCTCTTCAATTTTTGTTCTTGTGTTATGTATTATGGACCAACCTAAATTGCCTCTGTAAAACATGTCCTCTTTTTTATAAAGTAAAATCGTATTTTATTTTATTTTTTTAGTTTAGTTGTGTTTTATGAAACAAAAACAATATTTCTTCTTTCAAATTCATAGCAGAAAATGATTGTATTTTAGAAAATGTAGTCATAGTATTCATTTTAATTACACACATGAATGTAAATGTTCTGTTTTTTTTTTCCTCTCTGTACAGAACCATTTTCACATCGTATCAGCTGGAGGAGCTGGAGAAATCTTTTAATGAAGCTCACTATCCTGATGTTTATGCTCGAGAAATGCTCTCCATGAAGACTGAGCTGCCCGAGGACAGAATACAGGTGTGTACTATCAGTGTTATGTGTCATGGATGGAAATATATCTTTATTTATTTATTTATAAAGAAACAACAGCTGAAACAAAGTGCTGTACATCAGTACATAAATCATAAAACATGGAAACACACGACCTAAAAGACCTAAAAAACAGACAATAAAACAGACAATGAAATAATAGAAGAATAAAAGCATGTTGTACAACAAAAACAATAAAACGAAAGCCGAAGGAGTCTAACATATGTAATGTAAATCTAAATATGTAGTGCTAAAGATAATGTAAACCATTTAAACATACAAATACAGGAAATAGAATATGAGATATTGCACTGATGCTTCCATTGTCAAAATGTACTGAGGTGGATGAAAAAAAGGCTGAAAAATCCTTATTTTTAAAAGGACAATTGTCTGTGTGGAGTTGATGCATCAAATTTAGAATCACATAAAGATAAACTGCATGGTGACAAAATCATATAAAGTGGTGCAGACAGATTTACACACACACACACACACAGAGGAAGAATTGAGGTGGACAGACAGGTGGAGCCTTTGGTCATTTGCTCCATCATCATCATCATCCTCACAAAACCTCCTGCACTCACATTAGCAGCCAATTCACCCTGGCAGTGTAATTAGTTAATTGAGGAGAGCTTATCACCTCCCTCCCTGTGAGGGATTCGGGCCGCAGCCCTGAAAATGAAATGATAACTATACAGAAATTAATAAGCAGAGGTCAGTGGCTGAGCGGCAGTCTCTGCCTGCCGGGCTGCTACCAGCATTTTAATTTCCCAAGATATTTGAGCTCCTGTCTCCCATCGATCGGGCTTGGAAATTAACTTATTTTTCAATCAGCCTCCTCGCCCCCGGGGTCACCTTTTGCAGGAGACACCACACACACACACACACACGTGCACACACACGCTCCATGCACACACACACATTTGCTGTCAGAGAGCATGATTGCTCATCTGAGGCTCAGGTTTTTTATGAGATGGAGGTTATCATCAGATCTACCTGAATAGCTTCCTCGGCTCGGCTTTGATCGTTTTTAATTCCAGGTCTGAAAAACACACACACATATGCACACAAGCGCACACACGCATACACACTCCAAGACACTCTCTGCAATCTCATCCAGCTTCCTCGGCCATTTTAGGATGCTCATTCCCCCCCCCCTGTTTTCCTCATCCATATTCACAAGCGTGCTGAGGCTGTTACAGGCTCTGGCATGGTGGAAATCAATTTAGGCACTTGAGGAGCATGGAGGAGAGAACTACACACTCTCACACACACACACACACACACAAGAGAGATAGCAATGAGACAGCAAAGAGAAACATTTTTTAAATGACATAAATATGGCCTATTAAACACTAGATTTGAAGGCCACCTGTTTTTAACAAAGCACAATACTTGTACATTTAGGTGCCGTCGTGGATTTGTAATAAGGAACACACAGTGTCTGTACCAATTGCCAAAGAACAATGATTAAATCACAAAAAAAAAAATCATCTTCTAAAATCAAGTCAGTCTTGTTTTAAATTACCAGTAGATGTCATTATTTAACGGGTAATAAAAGGTTCCAGTCGCATGGTGCAACACAATAAGGAGTATAAGGAAGTTAGAAAGTTAATCCTTCATCTGAGTTTTACAATATATCAAAGCTTTCCTCCACACATGGCTACACCTCCTTTGAATAATAATTCACTTTATGTTTTTGGCCATACAAAAGCGACCCCTGCTCCTTCTGTCAGTCCATGAATCTTCAAAGTTGCATATTGAACTGTGTCTATAGCTTCCAAACTAGTTGTGAATTCTTTCTGCACAGTTGTGCCATTAAATTAAAGGTTCACTGTACTTTAAAAAACCTGAACCAAACTCTTTAAGTTCTATTTATAATTAAGATACAATCACAGTTATATATATAATATATAGATATAAATAAAAAAAATCAGTAAATTGTAATAAGAATGAAAAGAATCTTTACTGTTCCATAAATACAGCAAAAAAAAAAAATGAAATTTCTTTTAAACATTTCTAACAAAGATGATCTTTTGGCTAAATTAATTTTAGAGTTGCAGTGAAAACTGTCCATGTTTTGTTTTGTTGTTTTGTAAAAAGGAAAATAAAGGTCTCTCTGGGAATTAGATATGAAGAAGTGATTAAATAATGAAGGTAACGATGGAGGCAAAAACGTTAAGATGTTAAAGCGTTAATTGTTTTTGCAGAAGAGTAAGAGAATAAACAGAGAATAATATAAGGTTAATAAATGCTTATGATCCCTAGTGATCTCATAGCTTTATTACATATGGAAATCTATGTGATTGTTCCAGTTTAATTTCTTGTCAACAAGGAAATCTAAGAAATGAGTAAGAGAGACTTGAGTAAAATCTTTTCTCTCTGCTAAGATCATCATCTCAATCGCCTTTCCTGCAAATATTATGAAATTGGACTTTGCAATATTGAATGTCAAGGTCCAGTATGGAAGAATTTAGCTACATTCTCATTTGTTTGCATAGGATTACACTTACAACCTCCTAAATGTTACACATTGCACCACTAAGTGAAGTTTGGCTTCACACACACACACACACACTGAAATCCTTAAATCCTTTATTCTTCTGCAGGTGTGGTTTCAGAACCGCAGAGCTAAGTGGAGGAAGAAGGAGAAGTGCTGGGGTCGCAGCAGTGTGATGGCCGAGTACGGCCTGTACGGAGCCATGGTGCGACACTCCATCCCTCTGCCCGACTCCATCCTCAAGTCTGCCAAGGAAGGCGTCACAGAGTCGTACGCGCCGTGGTTACTAGGTGAGCTGCAGCAGACGTGTGTCACACACTCACTGACACGGGGATGGTGTCGTCTCTGCGTGAATAAAAGAGAGCTATTGTCCCAAGTGTCACCTGTACTTTGCCCACAATGACACATGGAGATATTTCTTTTTATATTTTATTGTTTTATAGAGGCAAACTCTAGCAGAGCTGCAAAATAAGATGCATGAATTTGTAACTCACCTGCCACAGTCTGATCAGTGAGCATTTAGAAAGATTAGTGTTTCAAAACCTTGTGTGTGTGTGTCGTTGTTTTAAAACTCCCTGATCCTCTGGAGTAAGAGGAAGAGTTTTTGTAATCCCTTTTTTCCTTTACTCAAGACGTGTTGGCCCACACTTTTACTGCCGAGCTCTGGTTTTTTAAAGGAACTCAAAGTTTCTTGGTCAACTTCAGTGCTCGTGTGTAAGAACATGCCACGGTGACAAAAGGGGGAATTTTGAAGTTAAGCCCGGCTCATGATCGGAAGCCAGTAAAAGTGTCTGTGTGTCAATAAAAGGCAGCAGTCGATGCGGCGATAATCCTACTTCATCAGGACAGATTAGACAAAATCTCCACTCTCACCTCATGTCAATTGATTATTTGAAATCAATTAGGTGACTCTAATTGAATAAGTTGCCCCTCCCTCTTTATTCTCTGACACACTCTTTATTTTTTTATTGTCCTACAGTACAGGACAAAGTGTTAAACCAATTTTAAAGTACATTACTTTATATTCTAATCATTAAATCGCTGTAAAGGTTTGTCTTTGTCCATCTATGTGTCAGAGATGTAGCACAAACACATGTAAGGACAAAGATATCATGTCTTTATATGTGTTTGGGCTACACATATAAAGATACAGTGACCAGGCTCTGCAATGTTTCTTCTACATTTACTTATTTAATAGCATAAATTATCTCAAGAGACTTTACACAGCTTTTTGATTAACTGAACCTAAAGGATTCCATTAAAATGTATGATTAAAATCGTCTTTATATAATAGATTTATGCATTTATTACAGGAATTCAAAGATGTTTTACTCTCTGGAGTGTGCTACTGTATTTATGTACATCGTAAATGAAAAGGAATGGGTCCAAACACATGTTTGTTGGTCTGACTGTGTCACTGTGTTTCCTTTAGGTATGCACAAGAAGTCCGTCGACCCCTCGCACACTTCTCCAGGAACGCCCGGCTGCACCAGTCCCCACACACCAGCACAGGATAAACCAGCGGGCAAGGTGATGGAGGACAAGGACGAGGAACACATGGAAGACACCGACGCCCCGATTTCCAGAGAGGAACTGAGAGAGACCAGTATTGCCGTCCTGCGAGCGAAGGCACAGCAACACAGCGCCAAGATGCTCGGCAGCGTCTCGAACAGAACGAACGTCCATGTCACGCATAAAGAAGAACAAGAAGAAGAAGAAGCAGCAGCCGACGATCAGGAGACAAAACAGGACACGGCAGAGGAGGAGGAGGAGGAGACGAGAGACTGAGGAGGGGACACGGGATTCAGACTAACTTTAACCTCAGTGGAGGGCAAAATACACAAGGTGAACTCATACTGTAGTTTTAAAGCTGCAGTTTAAATGTAATCATTATATAAAAAAAAGATCCTGTTCTTCAGTTAACCTGACAGGAGACATAAGAGGCTGTTGTTTATTACTTGTTTCTTCTGCTAGTGGAAATATTTGTACAGATAAACCACCTCAGTAACTTCAAAGGTGTGTTGTCACTCGATGTCAAACTTCAGTTCCCATGCAGCATATTATATCAATACCATTTAGAAGATTCTTTTCTTATCAATAACCAGCCCTAACTGTGAGCGTCTGACGGACTGACGTGGTCACACTGAAGCTCGTAACTGTGTGTCTGCTGAGCACGACACTGACCTTTGACCTCTCCTCCACGACACATTCTCAATTGGGACGACGGAGACGTTAAACTGCGTCTTCTCTCAGTCCTGCTCGCTCACTAATTGTGATGTAAAGACTAATAAGTATAATGTCCAATCACAAAAAACGAACTGTACAATTATGTAAAGATCCCGTCGATCATCTACGTCTGTCCTTGTATAAATGTAACTGTAGCTCTATTAAAAATTAATATTTAAAGTCTTCACGCTCTCAGACAAGATGTTCTGCTTATTGTCATCGTGTGGATCCCAGAGCTTTAACGTTCAGTTTAGTCACATCTAATGGTGAGACTGTAGATAGAGGTGTCAAACCCGCGGCCCAAGGGCCACATGTGCCCCCCCCAATCAAGGTTGTGGTCCGCCACTTCAATTTATAGATACATTTTACATCATAAATGTGTTTTTTATCATGAACTATATATATTGTTCTGTCACAAAACTAACACTTTTATTTTAAAATGATATCATGATGACATATTGAGCTCATATTATACCCCTACAGAACAGATGTTTTTTGGACTTGACCCTTGTCCCTCCTGACCAGATTTGAAGCTCATGTGGCCCCCAGGTCATCTGAGTTTGAGGTCCCTGCTGTAGAAACAAAGGACTGCTCCACTCACTGCTCCTGTTCCCTAGGCAACTATGTAGGCCTTCCCATTTCAGAAATGATGTTCTTTGTTTGTCCCCTATATTTGAATAGTTAGCATTCAGGTTCTACCACCACACTCTCCTAAATGTTACACACTAGACCATTCAGTCAGAAACTAAATATAAATGAAGTTAGTTTTAGTCTGACTGACTCTTGAGGTCAGGTCTGGTGAAAATACGATACTGACATGGGGCTCTGACCCTTGCGTTGCACCAGGGCTCTATGGCTCCCCCTAAGGTGAAACATGGATGGAGCAAGCCAAGATTAAGTTGCACCAAATTTCATGAAACTTGGTGGGAACTTTTAATAGCCCAAGATGAACGGAAAAAATGGTAAATTATGAAATAAATTATATTTAGCTCTGGCCAAGTTTTGAAAAGTGAGGATTACATTAATACATTAATGCTAATAGCTATGCTAATGGCCAGAAGATGTAACATTGGGGTGTTAATGATATGGAATGCAAATGGTATTTATGAGAAAAGCAGATGAAGAATAAATTAGCATATTCACCAGGATCTCACGTTCATAGCAGAGTCATTTAACGTGGGAGTGAATGCTCATTCAACACATTCCCACTGGTGAAAAACCCATTTAAGTCTCAGGCATCACTTTAATTTACTTCCTTCTTAAGTCATTAAGGACAAAAATGTCCACTTCCAAAAACATTACAGATTAATATTTGTTCTGCTTTTTTCTGCAAAAACCTCTTAAACAACTCCAGCCCTGCTCAAAACTACCAAATATTTTGATTATTTGATGGCACTGTTATGTACATATATGTATGTACAGTATATATGTATATATATACTGTGTGTTTTTTCATAAAAAAATATTATATAGCATCATGTAATCAACCTGGCATTTATAGGGTTAAAATCCTCTAAGTGATTTAGTGTTTGGTAGTTTTGAGCAGGGCTGAAGTTGTTTAAGAGATTTATCCCGGGGGGAATTAATCTGAATATGTTAAAGTGGATTAGTAAAAAATGTTCAGTGTTCAATTGATCTATTAGAAAAAGAAAATAAATTGAGCCATATGCACTAGCTCAGCAAAAATGGTGGCCAGTTAAAGAGGAAAAATGTGCCCAAATTGGACAAAATACGTCCAGAATGAAGCATGAGGTTTAAACCAGGGATGGGATTAAACATGATTTGTAAACTGTGGAAATGGGGGATTATAAACACTCTCATTTTAGTATTTGCAGATGGTAACAAACAAAGGACTCCTATGCTCACCCTTCAAATAGGCGAGTGTACCAGGAAATGATGGTGGACTTCATGTACTAGAGAGAAGGCCGTTCTTTGTTTACACTCTGGTTGTTGTTTTTTTTCTTTTATGGCTGCTGTAAAATCCCAGAGTGCGCAATCTTGTGGCCTCTGTAAAGCAACGTCCTTGCCTGAATTAGGCAAACGGCTCATTGTAAAGCTTCTCTAAACTTCTCTGAGTATTTAAAATACAAAACCCCTCTGGCTCGTTTGTTGTTGAAATATGGCCCTTTGCATGATGAACATATAAAAGGCTTCTTCCCTCCATTACAGGGTCATAATAGAGACAAACAACCATTCAGTCCCACCTACAGTCAATTTTGGTTTGACCTGATCCCCATATTGCATGTTTTTGGACTGTGGGAGGAAACTGGAAACCCAAACTCAGGTCTTCTTGCTGCAAAAGAAAGAGTTGGGCTTTTTTTCCCCGACTGACCATGCTAGAAACTCAGTGCCCCCCTAGGTCATTTAACCTTGAGACTCCTTTTCTAATGCTACCAAACAATTATTATTATTATTATTATTTATTATTAAAGCAATTACAGTCTCATACAAACATTTCGATGATAGAAACTTTATTCAGTTGTTTTTGTTGTTGTTGTTACCAATAAACCCTGTATCTTTAAACACGTGTACGGTTAGTGTATTTTTACCTTTGTCCCAGAAAGACTCAGCCAATCGGAACTCACTCGTGTGGATATTTACTTTCACTTTCAATATGTGCTGAATAAACAGATGCTGAACCTCGCTCCAATTTCACATTGAGAGGAAAACTGTCGACACACGGCCCTTTAACGCCACAGGCCCTCCCTCCCTCCTCCCTCCCTCCCTTCCGCGGAGTTTCCAACTTTTCATCTGCCTTTGAGATGAGCAGTGAAACTTCCCGAATTGCCGTAAGTGCCCCATCGTCTGTTGCGTAAAGGCAGACGCCTCAGACCGCTCCGTGCGCTCGCAGCAGCAGCAGCAGCAGCACCACGACCATGTCGCTTATTTCCTTCGGTAGTCGCGTCTTTCGGTCTTATTATTTACATGTTTTGGGTCGAAGGGGGTGCAGCACAGCGGCGTTCATGCCGGAGTCTGCGGGCTTCGACGGAGTGTCGAGCCGCTCCGCCCTGCACGAGTTCTCCGTGTCCAACAGCGAGACTTTCTGGGCCGCGTTAGCGCGCCACAGACTGAGCTGGATGAGTCCGTTCCACACGGTCCACGACTGCGACCTGAGCCGGGGAAGGATCCGCTGGTTCGAGGGGGGGAAGCTGAACGTCTCCGGTAAGTTTCACGTCACATTTTTATTTGGACACGTTTACAGCGAGTGGCTGGAATGTTGTGAACGCTCCGCTCATCATATCTGCGTCACCATTTTGGATCAAATTTCAACAAACCCCCACCTCTCTCCCCCTCTGTGTCCCGCTCCCTTTCTCTTTGTGTGTTTTTCTTTCCTCGTGGAAACGAACAGTAAACTGCCTGGACCGTCACGTGCAAACATGTCCCGAGAAGGTGGCACTGATCTGGGAGAAAGATGAGCCAGGGTCAGAGGTTAAAGTCACCTACAGGTTAGCTCTTCTGTGTGTTTGTGTGTCTTTGTGAGGACCAAGATAAACTCACTCATGAGCAGGTGCTCACAAATTTAAAGGGCTTTCTCAGGGTGTTAGGGTTAGACTTAAGTTTAGATTAATGGTTTATATTTTAGCGTTAAGGTTAGATTTAGGTTTAGATTAATGGTTTATATTTTAGCGTTAAGCTTAGACTTAGGTTTAGATTAATGGTTTAGGCTTAGGCGTGTAGTTGTGATGGTGAAGGTTCTGATAAGAGGATAGTGAATGTATGATGTCAAGGGTGTTCTCCGTAAAATAGCTGTAAGAAACAAGTCATGTACCTGAGTGAAGATCAGCGACTAGATTAGATTACATTAGATTAGACTAGATTAGAGTTGACTCTAGAGGGTCAGAGGTAGAAGAGGCACAAGTACACAATAGGACTAGAATGGGCAATAAAATAAAATAAAGAGCAAAGATGAGCTAAATAACATAGATGTTATATAACACTATATATTACAGAATGAAGCATAAAAAGTGTCGTACCACAGAAATAATGCATATAATATATAATATGTTTATTTGACAGGGAAAAACACGTATAAATCTATAGTAACACTGTAATCCATCTTCAAACTGCCCAAAATTCAGCTTTTAAAAAGAAAGAAAATACAATATTCCATCACTTGTACCCGTCTTACACTTCATTTTAAAATCTTGTTTAAAAACATTACACAGTCAAACACATTACGGTACATTACTGACCTCTTTTCCCCTGTCACTTTAAATCTGCTTTAATGCTGTTATTTATTTATTATCATTCGTACATTTTGAATGTATGACACCTGGAATCCTTCTAACTTATTTAAACCTGCAGTTGTTTTTAATTTGTGCACCTATTTTCGATTTTATACCCATGTAAAGTTGCATAAAAAATACAAACTTCACTAACAGCAGTGGGGATGAAAGCCTGTGGACGAGCTCCAAACCGACACTCTGATTCTCTCTCTCTCTCTACAGGCAGCTGCTGGACATGACATGTCGCCTGGGCAATTTGTTGCGGCGGCGCGGCGTGAAGAAGGGCGACTGTGTCACCATCTACATGCCTCCTTGCCCTCTGGCCGTGGCGTCCATGTTGGCCTGTGCCCGCATTGGTGCGGCCCACAACGTGGTGTTTGCTGGGTTCAGTGCGGAGTCACTTTCAGAGCGAATCAGAGACGGTGAGACTGCAGGGCAACGTGAACGCATGAGTCTCAAACTCAAATGACCTGAGGGGCCACATGAGCTTCAGGTCTGGTCAGTAGGGGGCGGTCAAGTGCAGAAAAGTCCAACTGTGTGGGGGAAAAAACACCTGTTCAGTCAGGGTGGACAAGATTATCTTAACATGATATCACAGTATTACATCATGAAGCAACATCTGTGACGATATTTTACATAATTTCAAAACAAAGGTTTTTGTTTTGATATAAAACGACTTATGATTCACAATAAAGAACTTATTTGTGATGCAAAATAAATCTATAAATATCAAAAACAAACATTTAAGTGGCGAGCCAGATGAAATGGATCATAGTGGCACATCTGAGACCACTGCTTTACACCGTACATATTAAAGAAGCATTAACCAGTATATTTGCAAAGGATCAAATTATTACATGTTTATTAAAGTAGCCACTTGTAGTGAAGAACCCATAGAGAATAATTATGTTAAACAATCATCTTCCTGATGCGTTAATGATCTCAGTTACTAGTTTCCAGTCTGTTTTGGGAGCACTTTGTAAATTGCGTTCCCATTTGGATAAAAACTGATAAAATGAGTGCACAGCAGTGTGACGGACAGCTGGCATCGTCCAGATTCTTATGGGCGATGTCATGATTGGTTGCTACTTAAAAGTAAACAGAGTTGAGTCTCGCATAGATCTCCGTATGAACCCACTGACTTTAATGTACATCGCATTTCCAGCGCAGTCCAGCATCGTCATCACAGTGAATCAGGGCGTCAGAGGCGGTAAGCTCACACAGCTGAAGAAGACGGTGGACACAGCGGTCCAGAGCTGCCCCAACGTACGGCACGTATTTGTCAGCATGAGGACAGAGAATCCGGTCGCCATGACGGAAAGAGACGTCGACATGGAGGAGGTGAGGGATTAGAAAACCATTCATACCGTTACATAAATGTTGTCACTGTGATACTGCACACATCACACACCGTCAAAAACAAGATAGAAAGTTATTTATTCTGCAGTTGCTGAAAATGTTCTCTATAAAAAAAAAGTCCCATCGTATGTTGCAGGAGATGCTGAAGGAGGACGCGGTGTGCGAGCCAGCTGCCATGGACAGTGAGGACGTTCTGTTCATGCTTTACACGTCAGGCAGCACGGGGAAGCCCAAAGGACTGGTGCACACACAGGCCGGATATCTGCTGTACGCTGCTGTCACACACAGGGTGAGTCAGACACAAGTGTGCATGTGGAGTTTAATGTGTCAGGGAGGAGCCAACGTGTGGGAGGGGCTCGGCAACTGTAGAGGAAACACCTGTCAGTTCACTGGAGATTACACACTCCACTCACACGCTGGGACCATTTCTGAGAAGTCACACTCCAGACAATAAACAGAAGGCCCACCTAATAAAAAGAAATATGCCACTTAAGGTACAAGAATACATTTGCTGCATTCTCTCATCGTTAGAAAGCCTTTTCCAAAACTGAAAACAGAAGATTGTGTCGTCCCGTGCACCAAAGTCCATAGAGAAAATCACCAAGTGTGCATGACAGCATGCAGACGCGTTGATCCTCTGCATTCAGCCGTCAGTAAAGTTCAAATGTGTTATTGTCTGACTTCAGTGTTTCAAATCCTTTATTTGGATAAACCACAGTGACACAGACTCAACATGACAGAAGTGTCAAGAACACTGCAACACACGCACGCACGGGCATTCAATGGCATTGTTAGTCAATGTTACATTATGCTATCTTTAGGTGTTTTTAAACCAAGCTCCAGTGTCCTTGCGAGCTAAAAAAAATGCTTATCTTTACCGTGCAGTTTGGTGCGGGAGAGTGAACAGTTTACAAACTTCAGTTCCCACTCAGTGAAGTCCACTGCTGAGATAAACCGGCAAACATATTCTGAAGCTTTCAGAGACGTGAGCTGGTGTAGAATTTATGCAGTGAGTCTTTTGTAGAGTGGCTAAAATCAGAACCATGCCTTTAAGGATAAACTGTCTCGCTTTTAAAAACTCAACTTTATTCCACAAGCAATCTCTGATCTTCCGTGTGTTTTTTTTTGAATGTGATCATCATCTCATCACTTCCACTTTCTGTCGCCAGTACGTCTTCGGCTATAGCGACGGGGACGTGTTCGGCTGTGTGGCAGATATCGGCTGGATCACAGGACACAGTTACGCTGTGTACGGGCCGCTGGCCAACGGCGGGACTACTGTTCTGTTTGAGAGCACTCCCGTTTACCCTGACCCAGGTACATGAATGAATGAGTGAATGCATGAATGAACGTGTCACACAGTTTGGTACATAAATAATCAAATAAGCACTTTGATGGTGCTGTATTGTCTCCACACCAGTGCATTGGTCACCAGTGCAAGGTTTATAATAAGCCGGGGTTAATTCTACATACAAGTTATAATGGTATCATGGTTTTTAATGTAAATCAAGTGTGAGAGTAAACACCTTCTAAGTCTCTGCGTCCACTGCTCTGCACTCCTGTGTCTCCGTCTATGAAAAGCTGTTTATAGTTGAACTTTAACTCAGCCTCACCCTCCAACACTAAAACCACAGGTTTATGTGTAAACACAAGTCCGTCATCAGACCTTGGAATGACGAAGGTCAACCTGCTTTCAGCAACACCGCAGAGGGTCGAGCGCCTCATGTTTTTATGATCGTTCTTCAGGTCGGACTGTTGGATTTTGGTCCTCTAACATAATCTGTGTTTGTTCACAGGACGATACTGGGAGACGGTTCAGAGGCTGAAGATTAACCAGTTTTATGGGGCTCCCACAGCGATACGACTGCTGCTCAAGTACGGAGACCAGTGGGTGCAGAAATACGACCGCTCCAGCCTCAAAACTCTGGGCACTGGTATGCCAGGCAGAAACAGCGGGACCACAAATGAGCCACTGAACACCACGCACCATGTTTCTCTTTGTTTTCATAAATACAAACCCTTCAGACGCACTGTGTCACACTGACTATACTAACTGCATATAGCACAGTATGTTCTCTCCTGGAAGAACACACACACGCGCATGCACAGACACACACGCTACAAGTATGGCTGGTATGTCAACCTGACAGAAGTGTCAACACACACACGCACACACACTGGCATCCAATGGCATTATTAGCTAATGTTATATTATGGAATATTTAGGTGTTGTAACCAAACACGACACTGGGGGGTGTTTTTTTTACTACCAATCATGTTGTGACGATTTATGACACTATAAGAAATTCTGACTTTTTCTGTTGCTCTATTATGACATACCACATTATAGCGTTGTTGATTCATACTCTTATGTTGTTGGGTAATTTTATACTGCACTCCTTTTCCTCTGCAACATAAGGCTTTAACACAATCCTTTCATGACCGTTGCCAACAGTGGAAATGAATTTGCCCAATAAAGAAAGTCATTTAATGAAGTAGACAAAAACAATGTAGGACTAAAGCTGTTGCTGTCCTTTTGCAGTGGGTGAGCCCATCAACACTGAAGCGTGGCAGTGGTACTACAGCGTGGTCGGAGGCGAACGGTGTCCTGTCGTTGACACCTGGTGGCAAACAGGTAACTGTGGACACGCTGTTGTTTTACTCTAGAAGCTGCAGGAGACATTTTTTTCTCCCTATGTCCATATATTGTGTGATGATTATGTGAGAATTGTGGAGCTAAAATGTCATTGTCGCCAGTTGTACAGTATAGTCTGGATCAAGAACTCTGTATTAAGGCCCTGAACTCAGATTTGTCAGGTTTACAAAGTGGAATTTGATGGAAAAATCCGTCTAGAATTGACACTACATTTAAGAATATATTTGTTTCATTCAACCATTCATTTAAAACAATATTCAGCCCCATGGTTAATGAATAATTATCACATGTGCTCTTTTAAATGCACAGTATGTCATTTCTGCTGCTACGGGGCTCTTCATCAACACAATAACAAAAGACCTCGCTCGATGACGCTGGGAAGCAGCGTGGAATCATGGGAATTGTTGTCTTATCTGGTTCTCCATGGTGTTTTCATGCAGCCTGTAGAGGTGATAATGAGAACATTAAGTTTGGTTGTTTGGATTAAAGGTGTAGTTCCTGTTAAACTGTTGAGGGACACGTTGGATTAGCACTCGACTTGTTTGCACGGCGCCGCCCTTTCATCGAAGCAGTCGGGCAAACAGAGCAGTGTGTGAATGTTTACTCTTGTATCGTATTCTCTTGTTTGCACTTCACCCTTGACCTCTAAAGTACACTGTGACCTATACTGTTATCTATATACCATGTAGAATGTGCAGATCGGTTCACTTCGCCAACATCTGTGTCGCTCACTTCTTCAGCCGCACTTCACCCGCTGCTTCATGCACCTCGAGGCGCCTCGGTTCTCAACTTTCTCTCAGTCAGCCACGTCTGCAGGTTGTGTAATAACAGCCCGACAGTTAAAGCAATCGCAGAGTTACGTAACACCATGAACACGTCCTCACAAAAGAGACAACTTTCATATACCATCTGGACTATTTTAGGGTTTAACTCCCGAATTTAGGAGCAGCTTTCAACATTAACTGAAGTCGCCTCAAAACCACCGCTATTCCTGCTACCACAGCGGCTGATAATGGGACAACAGCATGTTTGAAAGCAGTGTGATTCTGTGGAAGAACACAGGACATGACTGAGTCCTTATACTGACAGATTAGCACTGACCAAATGGCACAAAACTGCATTAATTACCATAAAACGATATAATTAATTGACACGTTTTAAACATCATGAGAATGAGAATTACACACACACACACACACACACACACACACACACACACACACACACACACACAGATATGACCCAAATGGCCCGGCGTCAGTTAAAAGGATTATGTTGTTATTTGTATTTAAGTGGACCAGTTTGTGGCAGTGTTCATGAATGTCATTTGGTTAATCTGGGAGCGAGTAGCCTGTTGAGAGGGGAAATTAGATTTGGATTTTAAAGCTGCAGTAGGCGTGATCCCAGGGAAAGAAAGAAAGAAAGAAAGAGTAAGATTCATATCCAGTGTTTATATATATACACACATATACACACAACATGGTCCTTAAAGGAGCCACAGCACTCTTACAGCAGGGGAGTTGTGTCACATGACCTTCCGTCACATATAGGATGAACCGAGTGACACCGTTAATGACAGGTGTCCAGTCAACTGTCAAACAGCCAATACCTGGATTTTTCCACCCGTTAGTCCAAACTAAAGAACGGAACTAAAGAAAGTCTACAAGTTTGTGGAAGTATTGATAATTCAAAATAAATGGGCCTTTTGCACCTTTAATGGTGAGAATATGGCGACTCCTGTTGGCTGTGTGCGTTTGTTTTGTAACTGTAACCTGTCTGAAGTAAACAAAAAAACAAAAAAGCAAACACCGCCAGGTCTGTGGAGACTGGCTTACAGTTGAACTGAACATGGACGACAGTTGCTGGTGCTATTGTGGATCATCTGCTGTGTCCTACTTTGTAACGAGTCCCCTCTGGTGTTTCCAGCAGATTTACCTTCCCTGAGGCAAAAAAACTAACTAACTAATTCAATTAACTAGTTATTTAATTGACTATAATTAAAAAAATAAGTCTGTCATTTAATCTACACACTTGGTAATTTAAAGAAGAAAGTGTAGGCTGTTGACCCTGTTGGTATGAATGAATGAATGAATGAATGAATGAATGAATGGTTGAATGAATTATTTTACCTTATTTTTGTTTTCTTTGATATTTAGTAGTCATGTGTATGTATATAAAATCTATTCTCTCTCACTCACTCACAAATCTGTCTTTTAATCTGACAAATATTATGGTCTGTTGAGATTACACATGGCTGTAGAGGCCACAGACGACTGCTGAGTGCCCTCATTATCTTTTGTGTTATAAAACCCATATATATATATATATATATATAGAGAGAGATATTGTGTTGTTGTTTTCATAAATGATGTACACACAGCACTGTGTATATTTAATCTGGCTTATTTTTTTTTGTTTTGTCCTCTCGTGTTCTCAGAGACAGGTGGCATCTGCATCGCCCCGAGGCCCTCAGAACCAGACGCAGAGATTATTCCAGGGATGGCTATGAGACCTTTCTTTGGCATAAAGCCAGTGCTCATGGACACCAAGGTACAGCGCTTAAACCCTGCATATGTGTGTGATGGCTGCCCAGAGGAAAGGGTCAGATTAGGATTATAAACTAGTCACCAGCTGTGTCACTTTTGATAGCCACTATGCTCCCACTCACCAGTGCCAAACCCCCCTCCCATTTTTAAAAAAAAAATCTGTCCTGCTGCTTTGTGCTTAGTGCATGTCCTCTTTCCACTGAGACACAGATTCTCAGAGAGACAGTTGGACAGTGTGTCTGAGCTGACCTCTGACCTCTAGGGACGGGAATCGGTATAAGTAAAATGCTTCACTCTGCACAGACTGTGAAAATGTAAATAAAAATCAGCAAAAGCATTTTAGCTGAGTCAACAATATTTGTTACACAGCTGGAGGATTGTGTCTTTGAAGTGACTCAGCACAAATGTGTTGTTGACTGTAACCAGTTTCTCTGACTTGCAGTATTTAATCTGGTCAATAAACATTTCATTTTTTTTTTTATTTGATTTTTCCTCCAGGGCAAAGTTCTGACGTCCAACGACGCGAACGGAGCTCTGTGCATAGCTCAGCCTTGGCCTGGAATGGCCCGGACGATTCACAACGACCACGAGAGGTTCAAAGAGACCTACTGTCAGCAGTATCCTGGTACAGTGCAGATCCTCACGGTGGAGCTTCCCGTGTTTCTCTCCGTCCTCATTCTCTTCTCACGTCAGGTTATTTCTCCACGGGTGATGGAGCCCATCGATCTAAGGAGGGATATTACCAGATCACTGGACGCCTCGATGATGTCATCAACGTGAGCGGTCACAGGATTGGGACAGCGGAGATCGAGGATGTAGTGGTGAGTGTCTCAATATGTACAGTGCTTTACAAATGCATCGATAATTAGCAAAGTCATTTTGATGTTTCTGTAACGGTTAAAGCACCCAGTTTTTAGTCAAATGAAGAATAAACTTAAAATCATTATAATGCTGCTGTTTTAATTCAAATTAAGTCGGATTCAATTTGACCTTTTTATTTATTTGATTTTTTTGCAGATCTTTTACTCATAAAACTTGACACAGTAAAGAGTAGTGTATTTTCTTTGAAGGAAGTGACTTTTGGTCAATTTTATTCATTTTTTACAATCCTCACGTCCTCTGTTGTTGACTTGTATCTCAGGTCCACTGTCTGATGATGAAATAACACATTTATCCCAGGAATTTTTTTTTGGGTGAAGTGGCCCTTTAACACACCAGTATGTAGAAGCTCTTTAACCAAAAGGATATTTTTAATGTTAAACTAATTATTATCGTTAATCATGAATTTTCTAATTTACTCTTTTACTAAAAAACCCTAGAAAGAAAATATTCAATCACATCATTATTTCTTGATTATGATGTCAAATTATAGTAATTCAGAATTTGTTTTAGTGGTTATGCTAGATGAATTTCTGACTTCTCAGAGAAGCTCAGTGAGCCGGCTCAAATGTGGGTATAAAAAAGGTGAATTCAGTTTGTTATTTGCCAAATAAATAGTAACGTTTACAGTTTTAAACAAGCCTTCAGGTCACTGCTTTGTGTTTGAAACAAAGCGACTTCATCCAAGTTCTTAACATTTCCATCTGAAACTTTAAATCCTAACATGGACGATGGTGATTTGTTTGAACAGAATCAGTGTCCAGATGTGGCTGAATCTGCTGTCGTGGGATACTCGCACGACATCAAAGGAGAAGGTGAGCAGCACATTGTTATGCTTTCCAGAGGTGGATTTCTCTTTGTTAGAAGGATTACGCAAAAATTACAATATATAATAATAATAATAAAGAAATAATGCAGAGATCATTTACAAAAAAAAATTAGGCATTTATTGAGCGATAATCAGGGTTCCTACCTTTCCTACATATATATATGTATATATATATATACACATATATATATATATACATATACATATATATATATATATGTATATATGTAGGAATACAGACAGTACATAATATACATTATTATTTTGCTTTTTAAATCATATTAAATGTCACAGTCAAACATACAAATGAGGTCCAGGCATTCATTCAGACTCAAACGATTCAGTTCAGCCAGTATTTCAAGCATTTTATGCACTGAATCTAAAGATTTAACTCCGTACAAATATAACATTATTATACACGTTGGCCACAGGGGCTGGATGAGAATCTAACATGGCTTTCTTTGTCAGGTGTTTACGCGTTTGCGGTGCTAAAAAAGAGCGTAGAGGCCGAAGAGGGAGTCCTGTCCAAGCAACTCAAGGACCTGGTCTCTCAAAAGATCGCCAAGTACGCTAGTCCAGACTGCATCCAGGTATTTATTTCTATTGGTTGAACACTCCCACCCCCCACCGGGGCTCTTAACCTATATTTTTCTTGTTTTATTAAATTTTTTGGGTCTCTTATTACTCTTGAACTTAAATAATTGCCTTAAAATAGGAAGATGATGAGATTTTAGATTTATGTTGGTGGCATGTATTCAGATTGGGAATCATTTGATGTTTATACTGTGTATATATATATATATAGATATATATATAGATATATACAGACAGACACTTAATAGCAACTTCCAGTATTTTCTCTCTCTTTGTCACAGTTTGTCGAGCGTCTGCCTAAGACACGTTCCGGTAAGATAATGCGGCGGGTGCTGCGGAAGATTGTGGAGGGCGACACAAACGGCTTGGGAGACCTCAGCACAGTCGACGACCCCGCAGTCATTCAAGAGATCATCCAGAGTCACAACAAACACTTCCGCAAACAGTAACCGTAGCACTTTTCTCTCTCTCTCTCTAAAAAGTCTTAAAGAGTCCCGTGAAAAACTGTTCTGCGTTTCACTGTAAACAGATTGTGATTGTGTATCCGAAAAGGTTCGATTGATGTTTTCTTGTTTTACTGCACAAATGAAGTTTTTTCTACTACTCTTGACACAAACTATTGTCTTTTTTTTTTCTTTTTTTTTTAACACAAACTCAAATTACACAGCCAATAAAAGTGCAATAAACCACTGTGATTTTTACAACGCACTGGAGAGTGACTGAGTCATGAGTTTTCTGTCCTTCATTAACCTCACACTGATAGTTGCACACTGCTGTTATCTGCTAGATATATACTGCACTTATCTAAACCCTTCATTTATCTCTGGGTCTGTAATTGCATTCCACAGAATCTTCCACACCCGTTTATTTTCTTTCCCCAAACCAACAAGGGATAAAACAACGTTCCCTTTAAATACATTTATAAATACAAACAAACAATCTTTCAAAGAGCACTTGAGTGGCAGAAACTGAGAAATACAGGATTGTTTACGGTCTGGTTTTCATAGAAATGATCACATGGTTTCATCTTTGTGGTTAAGGCTGCTGCTGCTGCCTCCTTTTAACCGGGTTAACTCCCATCGGCCGCCTCCACACAGTTTCAACTGGACATCGTGGTACTGTAAGAAAACAAACAAAAAGTTGATTTGTTTTATTTTTTGCTTTAATCTCATAGTAAAACTGGAAAAATGACAAAAACAATCATTCCATATATGTCTTGAAGACACCTGGTCAGGGACGAACATCAATCTACCTTCTCCAGGCTGCTGCGGTGTCCCAGGCTGATCAAAGTCATACCAAGCTGCTTACAGGTCTTGTACAGTTGTGCCTCTGCTTCCTCTGTCAAAGCACTGGTGGCCTCATCCAACACTGCAGAGGAAAACAAACAAAAAAAAATACTATTTTAAGAAAGCATCAGCAGAGTGTTCTGTAAGATAGAAAGCAAACTGCTAAATGCTAAATGATTAGCTCCAAACTTGTGTGTCAGATTCAGTTTTAAACACACCTGCGTATTTGGGCTGCAGGTAGAAAAGTCGTGCAAAGCAGAGACGCTGCATTTCACCCGGAGACAGAACGTCATACCTGCGGAGAGAACATGGCGTTTACTCTGCACAGTAACGCGCTACAGTCACTCACCGTAATTACTTTTTTACCCTTCTTCTTATTCCTCTTACCAGTTCCAGTCCACATTTTCATCCAGCCCGCCTGTGCGCTTCAAGAGACTGGACTGGAAAAACAGACACATTTTAAATCAAATTATTACAAGATGACGAAGCGCCGCTGTAAAACAGATGCACATTGTTTGGTTAATGCAGTAAGGAGTGAAATAAAGTCACTCACCACTCCAGCTAATTCCAGGAATTGTATAATTCTGTCATCGTCTACTGACCCTGATAAAGCACATTTGCAGCATGAATGTCACTCAGATTAAGTTAACAGTTTCAGTCATTTTACAAAAGCAGCTCTGATTCAAAGTTGCAGGGAAAACTAAGACCAAATCCAGATTAGAAACATCAATCCCTCATACTGGTATTTATCACTATTGCATCACTAATTTGATTAAAAGCCACTGTGCTGCACAAGATCTCATGCTGGTTCCACCAGAATGAATACATTTGGCTTTAAATAAAAGTTTATTTGGATACCTGATACAGGGTAAATATCCTTCAGTGGGTAGATGACCTATTGGAAAAGACAGTTCAGGTGAGTAAACTGGTCGTTTGATAATTATATATCAGCATTTTTATTACAACATTTGCAATTCTTTTATAGAAAAACATGATGGAGAGAGCGACCTGTTCACGCAGTGTGCCATCGGTCAGGTACGGTTTCTGAGGCAGGAAGAGTGTTCCTCTCGGCCCGAAGCACGTCGTCATCTGGACAAAACCTGAAGAAGACACAGAGACACTGTCATAAATCTACTTGTCTACAGATATAATATATATATATATATATATATTCGTTATAATGTCTTTTTTTGCAGGAATCATAGCTCGATTTAAAATTCTCATCATTTCAGGTGAAGTATACAGCAGTTCTGCCGGCTCTTTTTCCCAGAGAAATTCTTGATCTAAATCTAGATTTGCTTATCTTTATCCTCTTTATCTAATCTTACACACATTCATTCGCTCACCACTGTGTGCCTCCCAGAGTCGGTTAAGGACCCTGAGCAGGGATGTTTTGCCCGTGCCTGTGTTCCCCACCACCAGCAGATGAGTTCCCTGACTGATTTTCAGACTGAGCTCTTCCACGAGCAGCTGATCAGAGTAAGGGGATTTATATGAAAGATGGTCCAGGATGAAGGCAGTGTCCACTGGGCCTGCGTGGATGTTGAAGTCACTGTGAAGAGAGACAAAATGAATGGAAATAATACACTTTTGGAGGCGACATTTATCCTTGTATTTTAATCTAATCTTGTGCACATTATCTTAACCCGTTACAAGGTTTATGACTCGGTCTTCTCCTGCATCTATGGTAATATCTCATGCAGGAAAAGGGTCCAGGATTGGGAAACACTGTTCTAAAATGTCCTATGTCTTAAAATAATGTTCCTTTCACTTAATTTGTTAGATATCTATATACTGTATCTATATATCTATATATATATACACACATATATATGTATATATACACCGATATATATTTTTTCGTTTTGTTATATTTTCCTGCTTTTATTTATGTCTGCAGCAGAGATCTGTGTCAAAGTACACATGCTAACCTGTCAAAGTCATAGCTTTCTCCCGACGCTGGGTCATAGTCACACTGCGTGCGTAGGATGTCATCCATCACCTCCCTCATCTCCCCGATCCTGACACACACACACACACACACACACACACACAGATTCAGAGATAGTGGAGGATGGCATGTACCAATGCTACTGTCCTATCTGTCCTCCTGGAGTTCAGTGTGTGTGTGTGTGTGTGTGTGTGTGTGTGTGTGTGTGTGTGTGTGTGTGTGTGTGTGTGTGTGTGTGTGTGTGTGTGTGTGTGTGTGTTACCTGTGGGTGTATCCAGCCACGTCTGATAGAGTGGTTGACAGGTCTATTAGCTGTGTGAAGCCATTAATCAAGTAGATGCAAACAAAGGCGTTCTGAATATGATCAAGGACAGGGAGAACCAGAGCAGAGAGAAAATACAATACACAATCATTAACATCAAAGTACACTGGAATAGTTTAATACTTGTTAATGATTTGCTTCTGTGTGAGTTGTAAAGCTACTATATTAAACTCTGAAGATATTTAAAAGGGAAATCTTAGTCCAACAGAAGGAATTTGAGCTCAGGATGTACATTTCTTGTTTTGTAGGCCTTTGCTGCCACCTAGTGGTTACATTAGCAACATACTCACATTTACTGTGAGGTTCTGTAATGGAAACTTTCTTGATTGATGATATATTATGCACATGAAAGGAGTCATCGTTGCACATCTTCAGTAGCATGTGTCAACATTTATTTTTTAGGCGTAGCTGGTACTTTCCATCATGTTGGCTTCCTGAAAACATTTCATCATTGATCACATGATTCAGTTTCCTTCATTTGCAGTTCCCATTTTCAAAACATTTCTTAATGCCTGGTGAAAAGATTCTGTTCATCTTTTCAACAGAGCAAACTAAAAAAGGCAATGAGAGATGGCAGACTTCACCCCATTCACAAAACAAGACTGTTTCGGCCTCTGTTGGTCATATTGGCAAGTGCAGAAACACAAACAGAGAGCCAGACAAACAGAGCCACTAGAAACAATACTTCACTACCACTCCGTGGGGTAAAGTAACCATGACTTTTTTTGTCACATTTTGGACGATATATGACTTTTTTTATCACATTTTGGACGACATACTAACCTATGACTTTTTTGTCAATATTTGGAGGACATACTAACCTATGACTTTTTTGTCACATTTTGGACGACATACTAAACTGTGACTTTTTTGTCATATTTTGGACAACATGTTTCTGCAGAGCAGGAAGTAGATGCCCACTTCCTGTTTGTGTTTCAGGTTTTTGTTTTTTTTGGACTTTGATTTTTAACTTTGACTTTTTTGTCTCATTTTGGATGACATACTAACCTATGACTTTTTTTTGTCACATTTTGAACCACATACTAACCTATGACTTTTTTTTGTCACATTTTGGACCACATACTAACCTACGACTTTTTTGTCACATTTGGACGACAGACTAAACTATGACTTTTTCGTCAATATTTGGACAACATACTAATCTATGACTTTTTTGTCACATTTTGGACGACATACTAATCTATGACTTTTTTGTCACATTTTGGACGACATACTAATCTATGACTTTTTTGTCAATATTTGGACGACATACTAATCTATGACATTTTTGTAATATTTTGGACCAAATACTAACCTATGACTTTTTTGTCACATTTTGGACCACATACTAACCTATGACTTTTTTTGTCACATTTTGGACGACATTCTCACCTATAACTTTTTTTGTCACATTTTGGACGACATTCTCACCTATGACTTTTTTTGTCTCATTTGGGACCACATACTACATCTACGAAATTTTTGTAATATTCTGGACCAAATACTAACCTATGACTTTTTGTCAATATTTGGACGAAATACTAATCTATTACTTTTTTGTCACATTTTGGACGACATACTAATCTATGACTTTTTTGTCACATTTTGGACCACATACTAACCTGTGACTTTTTTGTCAATATTTGGACGACATACTAATCTATGACATTTTTGTAATATTTTGGACCAAATACTAACCTATGACTTTTTTGTCACATTTTGGACCACATACTAACCTATGACTTTTTTTGTCACATTTTGGACGACATTCTCACCTATAACTTTTTTTGTCACATTTTGGACGACATTCTCACCTATGACTTTTTTTGTCTCATTTGGGACCACATACTACATCTACGAAATTTTTGTAATATTCTGGACCAAATACTAACCTATGACTTTTTGTCAATATTTGGACGAAATACTAATCTATTACTTTTTTGTCACATTTTGGACGACATACTAATCTATGACTTTTTTGTCACATTTTGGACCACATACTAACCTGTGACTTTTTTGTCAATATTTGGAAGACATACTAACCTATGACTTTTTGGTCAATATTTGGACGACATACTGATCTATGACATTTTTGTAATATTTTGGACCAAATACTAAACTATGACATTTTTTGTCAATATTTGGAGGACATACTAACCTATGACTTTTTTGTCACATTTTGGACGACATACTAATCTATGACTTTTTTGTCAATATTTGGAGGACATAGTAACCTATGACTTTTTTGTCACATTTTGGACGACATACTAACCTATGACTTTTTTTGTCAATTGTTGGATGACATACTTATCTATGACTTTTTTGTCAATATTTGGACGACATACTAACCTATGACTTTTTTGTCAAATTTTGGACGACATTCTAACCTATGACTTTTTTGTCAATATTTGGACGACATACTTACCTATGACTTTTTTTGTCAATAGTTGGATGACATACTAAACTATGACTTTTTTCGTCAATAACTGGACGACATACTAATCAATGACTTTTTTGTCACATTTTAGACGACATACTAACCTATGACGTTTTTGTCACATTTTGGACGACATTCTAACCTATGACTTTTTTTGTCTCATTTTGGACCACATACTAATCTACAAAATGTTTGTAATATTTTGGACCAAATACTAACCTATGACTTTTTGTCAATATTTGTACGACATACAAATCTATGACTTTTTTGTCACATTCTGGACGACATACAAACCTATGACGTTTTTGTCACATTTTGGACCACATACTAACCTGTGACTTTTTTGTCAATATTTGGAAGACATACTAACCTATGACTTTTTTGTCAATATTTGGACGACATACTGATCTATGACATTTTTGTAATATTTTGGACCAAATACTAAACTATGACATTTTTTGTCAATATTTGGAGGACATACTAACCTATGACTTTTTTGGAACATTTTGGACGACATACTAATCTATGACTTTTTTGTCAATATTTGGAGGACATAGTAACCTATGACTTTTTTGTCACATTTTGGACGACATACTAACCTATGACTTTTTTTGTCAATTGTTGGATGTCATACTTATCTATGACTTTTTTGTCAATATTTGGACGACATACTAACCTATGACTTTTTTGTCAAATTTTGGACGACATTCTAACCTATGACTTTTTTGTCAATATTTGGACGACATACTAACCTATGACTTTTTTTGTCAATAGTTGGATGACATACTAAACTATGACTTTTTTCGTCAATAACTGGACGACATACTAATCAATGACTTTTTTGTCACATTTTAGACGACATACTAACCTATGACGTTTTTGTCACATTTTGGACGACATTCTAACCTATGACTTTTTTTGTCTCATTTTGGACCACATACTAATCTACAAAATGTTTGTAATATTTTGGACCAAATACTAACCTATGACTTTGTGTCAATATTTGTACGACATACAAATCTATGACTTTTTTGTCACATTCTGGACGACATACTAACCTGTGACTTTTTTGTCAATATTTGGAAGACATACTAACCTATGACTTTTTTGTCAATATTTGGACGACATACTAATCTATGACATTTTTGTAATATTTTGGACCAAATACTAAACTATGACATTTTTTGTCAATATTTGGAGGACATACTAACCTATGACTTTTTTGTCACATTTTGGACGACATACTAATCTATGACTTTTTTGTCAATATTTGGAGGACATAGTAACCTATGACTTTTTTGTCACATTTTGGACGACATACTAACCTATGACTTTTTTGTCAATATTTGGAGGACATACTAACCTATGACTTTTTGTCACATTTTGGACGACATACTAACCTATGACTTTTTGTCACATTTTGGATGACATACTAACCTATGACTTTTTTGTCAATATTTGGACGACATACTAACCTATGACTTTTGTCAAATTGTGGATGACATACTAACCTATGACTTTTTTGTCAATATTTGGACGACATACTAATCTATGACTTTTTTGTCAAAAGTTGGATGACATACTAATCTATGACTTTTTAGTCGTATTTTGGACGAGATACTAAACTACGACTTTTTTGGCAATATTTGGACAACATACTAATCTATAACTTTTTTGTCACATTTTGGATGACATACTAACCTATGACTTTTTTCTCACATTTTGGACTAGATACTAATTTATGACGTTTTTGTCACGTTTTGGACCACATACTAACCTATGACATTTTTGTCACATTTTGACAATGTGAGTGGAGTGGCTCAGTGGTTAAGACCGGTACCCTGTGTGCGAAAGACATCATGGTCGCAAGTTCGACTCCACTCCTGGCTGATTGTACTCAATTCCATTATAAGTAGCTTTGGATAAAAGCATCTTCTAAATGAAATGTAATGTGATTTTGGATGACGTACTAACCGATGACTTTTTTGTCTCATTTTTGACGACATACTAACCTATGACTTATTGTCAATATTTGGACGACATACTAACCTATGACTTTTTTGTCACATTTGGACGACATTCTAACCTATGACTTTTTTGTCAATATTTGGACGACATACTAACCTATGACTTTTTTTGTCAATAGTTGGATGACATACTGAACTATGACTTTTTTCGTCAATAACTGGACGACATACTAATCAATGACTTTTTTGTCACATTTTAGACGACATACTAACCTATGACGTTTTTGTCACATTTTGGACGACATTCTAACCTATGACTTTTTTTGTCTCATTTTGGACCACATACTAATCTACAAAATGTTTGTAATATTTTGGACCAAATACTAACCTATGACTTTTTGTCAATATTTGTACGACATACTAATCTATGACTTTTTTGTCACATTTTGGACGACATACTAATCTATGACTTTTTTGTCAATATTTGGAGGACATACTAACCTATGACTTTTTTTGTCAATAGTTGGATGACATACTAAACTATGACTTTTTTCGTCAATAACTGGACGACATACTAATCAATGACTTTTTTGTCACATTTTAGACGACATACTAACCTATGACGTTTTTGTCACATTTTGGACGACATTCTAACCTATGACTTTTTTTGTCTCATTTTGGACCACATACTAATCTACAAAATGTTTGTAATATTTTGGACCAAATACTAACCTATGACTTTGTGTCAATATTTGTACGACATACAAATCTATGACTTTTTTGTCACATTCTGGACGACATACTAACCTGTGACTTTTTTGTCAATATTTGAAGACATACTAACCTATGACTTTTTTGTCAATATTTGGACGACATACTAATCTATGACATTTTTGTAATATTTTGGACCAAATACTAAACTATGACATTTTTTGTCAATATTTGGAGGACATACTAACCTATGACTTTTTTGTCACATTTTGGACGACATACTAATCTATGACTTTTTTGTCAATATTTGGAGGACATAGTAACCTATGACTTTTTTGTCACATTTTGGACGACATACTAACCTATGACTTTTTTTTGTCAATTGTTGGATGTCATACTTATCTATGACTTTTTTGTCAATATTTGGACGACATACTAACCTATGACTTTTTTGTCAAATTTTGGACGACATTCTAACCTATGACTTTTTTGTCAATATTTGGACGACATACTAACCTATGACTTTTTTTGTCAATAGTTGGATGACATACTAAACTATGACTTTTTTCGTCAATAACTGGACGACATACTAATCAATGACTTTTTTGTCACATTTTAGACGACATACTAACCTATGACGTTTTTGTCACATTTTGGACGACATTCTAACCTATGACTTTTTTTGTCTCATTTTGGACCACATACTAATCTACAAAATGTTTGTAATATTTTGGACCAAATACTAACCTATGACTTTTTGTCAATATTTGTAAGACATACTAATCTATGACTTTTTTGTCACATTTTGGACGACATACTAATCTATGACTTTTTTGTCTATATTTGGAGGACATACTAACCTATGACTTTTTGTCACATTTTGGACGACATACTAACCTATGACTTTTTGTCACATTTTGGATGACATACTAACCTATGACTTTTTTGTCAAAAGTTGGATGACATACTAACCTATGACTTTTGTCAAATTGTGGATGACAATGGAGTGGAGTGGTTAAGACCGGTACCCTGTGTGCGAAAGACATCATGGTCGCAAGTTCGACTCCACTCCTGGCTGATTGTACTCAATTCCATTATAAGTAGCTTTGGATAAAAGCATCTTCTAAATGAAATGTAATGTGATTTTGGATGACGTACTAACCGATGACTTTTTTGTCTCATTTTTGACGACATACTAATCTATGACTTATTGTCAATATTTGGACGACATACTAACCTATGACTTTTTTGTCACATTTGGACGACAGACTAAACTATGACTATAGCATGTCGTCCAAAATTTGACGAAAAGGTCATACTATAGCATGTCGTCCAAATTTTGACAAAAAAGTCATACTATAGTATGCCGTCCAAATTTTTACCAAAAAGTCATACTATAGCATGTCGACCAAAATTTCACCAAAAAGCCATACTATAGCATGTCGTCCAAATTTTGACAAAAGTCATACTATAGCATGTCGTCCAAAATACGACTAAAAAGTCATACTATAGCATGTCGTCCAAATTTTGACAAAAAAGTCATACTATAGCATGTCGTCCGAAATTTGACCAAAAAGTCATACTATAGCATGTCGTCCAAATTTTGACAAAAAAGTCATACTATACCATGTCGTCCAAATTTTGATAAAAAAGTCATACTATAGCATGTCTTCCGAAATTTGACCAAAAAGTCATACTATAGCATGTCATCCAAATTTTAACAAAAAGTCATACTATAGCATGTCGTCCAAAATTTAACAAAAAGGTCATACTATAGCATGTCGTCCAAAATTTTGCCAAAAAGTCATACTATAGCATGTCGTCCAAATTTTAACAAAGAAGTCATACTATAGCATGTCGTCCAAATTTTGACAAAAGTCATACTATAGCATGTCGTCCAAAATTTGACCAAAAAGTCTTACTATAGCATGTCGTCCAAATTTTGACAAAAAAGTCATACTATTGCATGTCGTCCAAATTTTGACCAAAAAGTCATACTATAGCATGTCGTCCAAATTTTGATAAAAAAGTCATACTATAGCATGTCGTCCGAAATTTGACCAAAAAGTCATACTATAGCATGTCGTCCGAAATTTGACCAAAAAGTCATACTATAGCAAGTCGTCCAAAATTTGACCAAAAAGTCATACTATAGCACGTCGTCCAAATTTTGACAAGTCATACTATAGTACGTCGTCCAAAATTTTGACAAGTCATACTATAGCATGTCGTCAAAATTTTACCAAAAAGTCATACTATAGCATGTCGTCCAAATTTTGACAAAAAAGTCATACTATAGCATGTCGTCCAAATTTTGACAAAAAAGTCATACTATAGCATGTCGTCCAAATTTTGATAAAAAAAGTCATACTATAGCATGTCGTCCAAAATTTGACAAAAAAGTCATACTATAGCATGTCGTCCAAAATTTGACAAAAAAGTCATACTATAGCATGTCGTCCAAATTTTGACAAAAAAGTCATACTATAGCATGTCGTCCAAATTTTGATAAAAAAAGTCATACTATAGCATGTCGTCCGAAATTTGACAAAAAAGTCATACTATAGCATGTCGTCTGAAATTTGACAAAAATGTCATACTATAGCATGTCGTCCAAAATTTAACAAAAAGGTCATAGCATAGCATGTCGTCCAAAATTAGACCAAAAAGTCATACTATAGCATGTCGTCCAAAAGTTTACAAAAAGTCATACTATTATATGTGGTCATACTATTATATAAAGTCATAGGTTCGTATGTTGTCAACAATTGGCCTTGAGGCCAAATGAATAAGGCACTGGCCTTGTAGGCCAAGGATTGTGGGTTCAATTCCCATCTGGTGCACAGTTCTTTAAAATGTGAAACAAAGTCATAGGTTAGTATATCGTCCAAAACATGACAAAAAAGTCATACTATAGCATGACGTCCAAAATTTTGCCAAAAAGTCATACTATAGCATGTCGTGCAAATTTTGACAAAAGTCATACTATAGCATGTCGTCCAAAATGTGACCAAAAAGTCATACTATAGCATGTCGTCCAAAATATACCAAAAAGTCATACTATAGCATGTCGTCCAAATTTTGACAAAAAAGTCATACTATTGCATGTCATCCAAAATCTGACCAAAAAGTCATACTATAGCATGTCGTCCAAATTTTGACCAAAAAGTCATACTTTAGCATGTCGTCCGAAATTTGACCAAAAAGTCATGCTATAGCATGTCACCCAAAATTTGACCAAAAAGTCATACTATAGCAAGTCGTCCAAAATTTGACCAAAAAGTCATACTATAGCATGTCGTCCAAATTTTGGCAAAGAAGTCATACAATAGCATGTCGTCCAAATTTTGACAAAAGTCATACTATAGCATGTCGTCCAAAATTTGACAAAAGTCATACTATAGCATGTCGTCCAAAATTTTACCAAAAAGTCATACTATAGCATGTCGTCCAAATTTTGACAAAAAAGTCATACTATAGCATGTCGTCCAAATTTTGATAAAAAAGTCATACTATAGCATGTCGTCCAAATTTTGATAAAAAAGTCATACTATAGCATGTCATCCAAATTTTAACAAAAAGTCATACTATAGCATGTTGTCCAAAATTTAACAAAAAGGTCATACTATAGCATGTCGTCCAAAATTTTGCCAAAAAGTCATACTATAGCATGTCGTCCAAATTTTGACAAAAAAGTCATACTATTGCATGTCATCCAAAATTTGACCAAAAAGTCATACTATAGCATGTCGTCCAAATTTTGACCAAAAAGTCATACTATAGCATGTCGTCCAAATTTTGACAAAAGTCATACTATAGCATGTCGTCCGAAATTTGACCAAAAAGTCATGCTATAGCATGTCACCCAAAATTTGACAAAGAAGTCATACTATAGACAGTCGTCCAAATTTTGACAAAAGTCATACTATAGCATGTCGTCAAAAAATTTGACCAAAAAGCATGTTTTTGACAAATTTTGACAAAAAAGTCATACTATAGCATGTCGTCCAAATTTTGATAAAAAAAGTCATACTATAGCATGTCGTCCGAAATTTGACAAAAAAGTCATACTATAGCATGTCGTCCAAAATTTAACAAAAAGGTCATACCATAGCATGTCGTCCAAAATTAGACCAAAAAGTCATACTATAGCATGTCGTCCAAAAGTTTACAAAAAGTCATACTATTATATGTGGTCATACTATTATATAAAGTCATAGGTTCGTATGTTGTCAACAATTGGCCTTGAGGCCAAATGAATAAGGCACTGGCCTTGTAGGCCAAGGATTGTGGGTTCAATTCCCATCTGGTGCGCAGTTCTTTAAAATGTGAAACAAAGTCATAGGTTAGTATATCGTCCAAAACATGACAAAAAAGTCATACTATAGCATGACGTCCAAAATTTTGCCAAAAAGTCATACTATAGCATGTCGTCCAAATTTTGACAAAAGTCATACTATAGCATGTCGTCCAAAATGTGACCAAAAAGTCATACTATAGCATGTCGTCCAAAATGTGACCAAAAAGTCATACTATAGCATGTCATCCAAAATTTGACCAAAAAGTCATACTATAGCATGTCATCCAAAATTTGACCAAAAAGTCATACTATAGCATGTCGTCCAAATTTTGACCACAAAGTCATACTTTAGCATGTCGTCCGAAATTTGACCAAAAAGTCATGCTATAGCATGTCACCCAAAATTTGACCAAAAAGTCATACTCTAGCAAGTCGTCCAAAATTTGACCAAAAAGTCATACTATAGCATGTCGTCCAAATTTTGACAAAGAAGTCATACAATAGCATGTCGTCCAAATTTTGACAAAAGTCATACTATAGCATGTCGTCCAAAATTTGACAAAAGTCATACTATAGCATGTCGTCCAAATTTTGACAAGTCATACTATAGCATGTCGTCCAAAATTTTACCAAAAAGTCATACTATAGCATGTCGTCCAAATTTTGACAAAAAAGTCATACTATAGCATGTCGTCCAAAATTTGACAAAAAAGTCATACTATAGCATGTCGTCCAAAATTTGACAAAAAAGTCATACTATAGCATGTCGTCCAAATTTTGACAAAAAAGTCATACTATAGCATGTCGTCCAAATTTTGATAAAAAAAGTCATACTATAGCATGTCGTCCGAAATTTGACAAAAAAGTCATACTATAGCATGTCGTCTGAAATTTGACAAAAAAGTCATACTATAGCATGATGTCCAAAATTTAACAAAAAGGTCATACCATAGCATGTCGTCCAAAATTAGACCAAAAAGTCATACTATATCATGTCGTCCAAATTTTGACAAAAAAGTCATACTATAGCATGTCGTCCAAATTTTGACAAAGAAGTCATACTATAGCACGTCGTCCAAATTTTGACAAGTCATACTATAGCATGTCGTTCAAAATTTCACCAAAAAGTCATACTATAGCATGTCGTCCAAAATTTGACCAAAAAGTCATACTATAGCATGTCGTCCAAATTTTGACAAAAAAGTCATACTATAGCATGTCGTCCAAATTTTGATAAAAAAAGTCATACTATAGCATGTCGTCCGAAATTTGAAAAAAAAGTCATACTATAGCATGTCGTCCAAAATTTAACAAAAAGGTCATAACATAGCATGTCCTCCAAAATTAGACCAAAAAGTCATTCTATAGCATGTCGTCCAAAAGTTTACAAAAAGTCATACTATTATATGTGGTCATACTATTATATAAAGTCATAGGTTCGTATGTTGTCAACAATTGGCCTTGAGGCCAAATGAATAAGGCACTGGCCTTGTAGGCCAAGGATTGTGGGTTCAATTCCCATCTGGTGCACAGTTCTTTAAAATGTGAAAAAAAGTCATAGGTTAGTATGTCGTCCAAAACATGACAAAAAAAGTCATACTATAGCATGACGTCCAAAATTTTGCCAAAAAGTCATACTATAGCATGTCGTGCAAATTTTGACAAAAAAGTCATACTATTGCATGTCATCCAAAATCTGACCAAAAAGTCATACTATAGCATGTCGTCCAAATTTTGACCAAAAAGTCATACTTTAGCATGTCGTCCGAAATTTGACCAAAAAGTCATGCTATAGCATGTCACCCAAAATTTGACCAAAAAGTCATACTATAGCAAGTCGTCCAAAATTTGACCAAAAAGTCATACTATAGCATGTCGTCCAAATTTTGGCAAAGAAGTCATACAATAGCATGTCGTCCAAATTTTGACAAAAGTCATACTATAGCATGTCGTCCAAAATTTGACAAAAGTCATACTATAGCATGTCGTCCAAAATTTTACCAAAAAGTCATACTATAGCATGTCGTCCAAATTTTGACAAAAAAGTCATACTATAGCATGTCGTCCAAATTTTGATAAAAAAGTCATACTATAGCATGTCGTCCAAATTTTGATAAAAAAGTCATACTATAGCATGTCATCCAAATTTTAACAAAAAGTCATACTATAGCATGTTGTCCAAAATTTAACAAAAAGGTCATACTATAGCATGTCGTCCAAAATTTTGCCAAAAAGTCATACTATAGCATGTCGTCCAAATTTTGACAAAAAAGTCATACTATTGCATGTCATCCAAAATTTGACCAAAAAGTCATACTATAGCATGTCGTCCAAATTTTGACCAAAAAGTCATACTATAGCATGTCGTCCAAATTTTGACAAAAGTCATACTATAGCATGTCGTCCGAAATTTGACCAAAAAGTCATGCTATAGCATGTCACCCAAAATTTGACAAAGAAGTCATACTATAGACAGTCGTCCAAATTTTGACAAAAGTCATACTATAGCATGTCGTCAAAAAATTTGACCAAAAAGCATGTTTTTGACAAATTTTGACAAAAAAGTCATACTATAGCATGTCGTCCAAATTTTGATAAAAAAAGTCATACTATAGCATGTCGTCCGAAATTTGACAAAAAAGTCATACTATAGCATGTCGTCCAAAATTTAACAAAAAGGTCATACCATAGCATGTCGTCCAAAATTAGACCAAAAAGTCATACTATAGCATGTCGTCCAAAAGTTTACAAAAAGTCATACTATTATATGTGGTCATACTATTATATAAAGTCATAGGTTCGTATGTTGTCAACAATTGGCCTTGAGGCCAAATGAATAAGGCACTGGCCTTGTAGGCCAAGGATTGTGGGTTCAATTCCCATCTGGTGCGCAGTTCTTTGAAATGTGAAACAAAGTCATAGGTTAGTATATCGTCCAAAACATGACAAAAAAGTCATACTATAGCATGACGTCCAAAATTTTGCCAAAAAGTCATACTATAGCATGTCGTCCAAATTTTGACAAAAGTCATACTATAGCATGTCGTCCAAAATGTGACCAAAAAGTCATACTATAGCATGTCGTCCAAAATGTGACCAAAAAGTCATACTATAGCATGTCATCCAAAATTTGACCAAAAAGTCATACTATAGCATGTCATCCAAAATTTGACCAAAAAGTCATACTATAGCATGTCGTCCAAATTTTGACCACAAAGTCATACTTTAGCATGTCGTCCGAAATTTGACCAAAAAGTCATGCTATAGCATGTCACCCAAAATTTGACCAAAAAGTCATACTCTAGCAAGTCGTCCAAAATTTGACCAAAAAGTCATACTATAGCATGTCGTCCAAATTTTGACAAAGAAGTCATACAATAGCATGTCGTCCAAATTTTGACAAAAGTCATACTATAGCATGTCGTCCAAAATTTGACAAAAGTCATACTATAGCATGTCGTCCAAATTTTGACAAGTCATACTATAGCATGTCGTCCAAAATTTTACCAAAAAGTCATACTATAGCATGTCGTCCAAATTTTGACAAAAAAGTCATACTATAGCATGTCGTCCAAAATTTGACAAAAAAGTCATACTATAGCATGTCGTCCAAAATTTGACAAAAAAGTCATACTATAGCATGTCGTCCAAATTTTGACAAAAAAGTCATACTATAGCATGTCGTCCAAATTTTGATAAAAAAAGTCATACTATAGCATGTCGTCCGAAATTTGACAAAAAAGTCATACTATAGCATGTCGTCTGAAATTTGACAAAAAAGTCATACTATAGCATGATGTCCAAAATTTAACAAAAAGGTCATACCATAGCATGTCGTCCAAAATTAGACCAAAAAGTCATACTATATCATGTCGTCCAAATTTTGACAAAAAAGTCATACTATAGCATGTCGTCCAAATTTTGACAAAGAAGTCATACTATAGCACGTCGTCCAAATTTTGACAAGTCATACTATAGCATGTCGTTCAAAATTTCACCAAAAAGTCATACTATAGCATGTCGTCCAAAATTTGACCAAAAAGTCATACTATAGCATGTCGTCCAAATTTTGACAAAAAAGTCATACTATAGCATGTCGTCCAAATTTTGATAAAAAAAGTCATACTATAGCATGTCGTCCGAAATTTGAAAAAAAAGTCATACTATAGCATGTCGTCCAAAATTTAACAAAAAGGTCATAACATAGCATGTCCTCCAAAATTAGACCAAAAAGTCATTCTATAGCATGTCGTCCAAAAGTTTACAAAAAGTCATACTATTATATGTGGTCATACTATTATATAAAGTCATAGGTTCGTATGTTGTCAACAATTGGCCTTGAGGCCAAATGAATAAGGCACTGGCCTTGTAGGCCAAGGATTGTGGGTTCAATTCCCATCTGGTGCACAGTTCTTTAAAATGTGAAAAAAAGTCATAGGTTAGTATGTCGTCCAAAACATGACAAAAAAAGTCATACTATAGCATGACGTCCAAAATTTGACAAAAAAGTCATACTATAGCATGTCGTCCAAAATTTGACAAAAAAGTCATACTATAGCATGTCGTCCAAATTTTGACAAAAAAGTCATACTATAGCATGTCGTCCAAAATTTGACAAAAAAGTCATACTATAGCATGTCGTCCAAATTTTGACAAAAAAGTCATACTATAGCATGACGTCCAAAATTTAACAAAAAGGTCATACTATAGCATGTCGTCCAAAATTTTGCCAAAAAGTCATACTATAGCATGTCGTCCAAATTTTGACAAAGAAGTCATACAATAGCATGTCGTCCAAATTTTGAGAAAAGTCATACTATAGCATGTCGTCCAAAATTGACCAAAAAGTCATACTATAGCATGTCGTCCAAATTTTGACAAAAAAGTCATACTATTGCATGTCATCCAAAATTTGACCAAAAAGTCATACGATAGCATGTCGTCCAAATTTTGACCAAAAAGTCATACTATGGCATGTCGTCCAAATTTTGATAAAAAAGTCATACTTTAGCATGTCGTCCGAAATTTGACCAAAAAGTCATACTATAGCAAGTCGTCCAAAGTTTGACCAAAAAGTCATACTATAGCATGTCGTCCAAATTTTGACAAAAAAGTCATACTATTGCATGTCATCCAAAATTTGACCAAAAAGTCATTCTATAGCATGTCGTCCAAAAGTTTACAAAAAGTCATACTATTATATGTGGTCATACTATTATATAAAGTCATAGGTTCGTATGTTGTCAACAATTGGCCTTGAGGCCAAATGAATAAGGCACTGGCCTTGTAGGCCAAGGATTGTGGGCTCAATTCCCATCTGGTGCGCAGTTCTTTAAAATGTGAAAAAAAGTCATAGGTTAGTATGTCGTCCAAAACATGACAAAAAAGTCATACTATAGCATGACGTCCAAAATTTGACAAAAAAGTCATACTATAGCATGTCGTCCAAAATTTGACAAAAAAGTCATACTATAGCATGTCGTCCAAATTTTGACAAAAAAGTCATACTATAGCATGTCGTCCAAAATTTGACAAAAAAGTCATACTATAGCATGTCGTCCAAATTTTGACAAAAAAGTCATACTATAGCATGACGTCCAAAATTTAACAAAAAGGTCATACTATAGCATGTCGTCCAAAATTTTGCCAAAAAGTCATACTATAGCATGTCGTCCAAATTTTGACAAAGAAGTCATACAATAGCATGTCGTCCAAATTTTGACAAAAGTCATACTATAGCATGTCGTCCAAAATTGACCAAAAAGTCATACTATAGCATGTCGTCCAAATTTTGACAAAAAAGTCATACTATTGCATGTCATCCAAAATTTGACCAAAAAGTCATACGATAGCATGTCGTCCAAATTTTGACCAAAAAGTCATACTATGGCATGTCGTCCAAATTTTGATAAAAAAGTCATACTTTAGCATGTCGTCCGAAATTTGACCAAAAAGTCATACTATAGCAAGTCGTCCAAAGTTTGACCAAAAAGTCATACTATAGCATGTCGTCCAAATTTTGACAAAAAAGTCATACTATTGCATGTCATCCAAAATTTGACCAAAAAGTCATACGATAGCATGTCGTCCAAATTTTGACAAAAAAGTCATACTATAGCATGTCGTCCGAAATTTGACCAAAAAGTCATGCTATAGCATGTCACCCAAAATTTGACCAAAAAGTCATACTATAGCAAGTCGTCCAAAATTTGACCAAAAAGTCATACTATAGCATGTCGTCCAAAATTTTGCCAAAAAGTCATACTATAGCATGTCGTCCGAATTTTGACAAAGAAGTCATACTATAGACAGTCGTCCAAATTTTGACAAAAGTCATACTATAGCATGTCGTCAAAAAATTTGACCAAAAAGTCATACTATAGCATGTCGTCCAAATTTTGACAAAAAAGTCATACTATAGCATGTCGTCCAAAATTTGATAAAAAGTCATACTATAGCATGTCGTCCGAAATTTGACCAAAAAGTCATACTATAGCATGTCGTCCAAATTTTGACAAAAAAGTCATACTATAGCATGTCGTCCAAAATTTGACCAAAAAGTCATACTATAGCATGTCGTCCAAATTTTGACAAAAAAGTCATACTATAGCATGTCGTCCAAATTTTGATAAAAAAAGTCATACTATAGCATGTCGTCCGAAATTTGAAAAAAAAGTCATACTATAGCATGTCGTCCAAAATTTAACAAAAAGGTCATAACATAGCATGTCCTCCAAAATTAGACCAAAAAGTCATTCTATAGCATGTCGTCCAAAAGTTTACAAAAAGTCATACTATTATATGTGGTCATACTATTATATAAAGTCATAGGTTCGTATGTTGTCAACAATTGGCCTTGAGGCCAAATGAATAAGGCACTGGCCTTGTAGGCCAAGGATTGTGGGTTCAATTCCCATCTGGTGCACAGTTCTTTAAAATGTGAAAAAAAGTCATAGGTTAGTATGTCGTCCAAAACATGACAAAAAAAGTCATACTATAGCATGACGTCCAAAATTTGACAAAAAAGTCATACTATAGCATGTCGTCCAAAATTTGACAAAAAAGTCATACTATAGCATGTCGTCCAAATTTTGACAAAAAAGTCATACTATAGCATGTCGTCCAAAATTTGACAAAAAAGTCATACTATAGCATGTCGTCCAAATTTTGACAAAAAAGTCATACTATAGCATGACGTCCAAAATTTAACAAAAAGGTCATACTATAGCATGTCGTCCAAAATTTTGCCAAAAAGTCATACTATAGCATGTCGTCCAAATTTTGACAAAGAAGTCATACAATAGCATGTCGTCCAAATTTTGAGAAAAGTCATACTATAGCATGTCGTCCAAAATTGACCAAAAAGTCATACTATAGCATGTCGTCCAAATTTTGACAAAAAAGTCATACTATTGCATGTCATCCAAAATTTGACCAAAAAGTCATACGATAGCATGTCGTCCAAATTTTGACCAAAAAGTCATACTATGGCATGTCGTCCAAATTTTGATAAAAAAGTCATACTTTAGCATGTCGTCCGAAATTTGACCAAAAAGTCATACTATAGCAAGTCGTCCAAAGTTTGACCAAAAAGTCATACTATAGCATGTCGTCCAAATTTTGACAAAAAAGTCATACTATTGCATGTCATCCAAAATTTGACCAAAAAGTCATTCTATAGCATGTCGTCCAAAAGTTTACAAAAAGTCATACTATTATATGTGGTCATACTATTATATAAAGTCATAGGTTCGTATGTTGTCAACAATTGGCCTTGAGGCCAAATGAATAAGGCACTGGCCTTGTAGGCCAAGGATTGTGGGCTCAATTCCCATCTGGTGCGCAGTTCTTTAAAATGTGAAAAAAAGTCATAGGTTAGTATGTCGTCCAAAACATGACAAAAAAGTCATACTATAGCATGACGTCCAAAATTTGACAAAAAAGTCATACTATAGCATGTCGTCCAAAATTTGACAAAAAAGTCATACTATAGCATGTCGTCCAAATTTTGACAAAAAAGTCATACTATAGCATGTCGTCCAAAATTTGACAAAAAAGTCATACTATAGCATGTCGTCCAAATTTTGACAAAAAAGTCATACTATAGCATGACGTCCAAAATTTAACAAAAAGGTCATACTATAGCATGTCGTCCAAAATTTTGCCAAAAAGTCATACTATAGCATGTCGTCCAAATTTTGACAAAGAAGTCATACAATAGCATGTCGTCCAAATTTTGACAAAAGTCATACTATAGCATGTCGTCCAAAATTGACCAAAAAGTCATACTATAGCATGTCGTCCAAATTTTGACAAAAAAGTCATACTATTGCATGTCATCCAAAATTTGACCAAAAAGTCATACGATAGCATGTCGTCCAAATTTTGACCAAAAAGTCATACTATGGCATGTCGTCCAAATTTTGATAAAAAAGTCATACTTTAGCATGTCGTCCGAAATTTGACCAAAAAGTCATACTATAGCAAGTCGTCCAAAGTTTGACCAAAAAGTCATACTATAGCATGTCGTCCAAATTTTGACAAAAAAGTCATACTATTGCATGTCATCCAAAATTTGACCAAAAAGTCATACGATAGCATGTCGTCCAAATTTTGACAAAAAAGTCATACTATAGCATGTCGTCCGAAATTTGACCAAAAAGTCATGCTATAGCATGTCACCCAAAATTTGACCAAAAAGTCATACTATAGCAAGTCGTCCAAAATTTGACCAAAAAGTCATACTATAGCATGTCGTCCAAAATTTTGCCAAAAAGTCATACTATAGCATGTCGTCCGAATTTTGACAAAGAAGTCATACTATAGACAGTCGTCCAAATTTTGACAAAAGTCATACTATAGCATGTCGTCAAAAAATTTGACCAAAAAGTCATACTATAGCATGTCGTCCAAATTTTGACAAAAAAGTCATACTATAGCATGTCGTCCAAAATTTGATAAAAAGTCATACTATAGCATGTCGTCCGAAATTTGACCAAAAAGTCATACTATAGCATGTCGTCCAAATTTTGACAAAAAAGTCATACTATAGCATGTCGTCCAAATTTTGATAAAAAAAGTCATACTATAGCATGTCGTCCGAAATTTGACAAAAAAGTCATACTATAGCATGTCGTCCAAAATTTAACAAAAAGGTCATACCATAGCATGTCGTCCAAAATTAGACCAAAAAGTCATACTATAGCATGTCGTCCAAAAGTTTACAAAAAGTCATACTATTATATGTGGTCATACTATTATATAAAGTCATAGGTTCGTATGTTGTCAACAATTGGCCTTGAGGCCAAATGAATAAGGCACTGGCCTTGTAGGCCAAGGATTGTGGGTTCAATTCCCATCTGGTGCGCAGTTCTTTAAAATGTGAAACAAAGTCATAGGTTAGTATATCGTCCAAAACATGACAAAAAAGTCATACTATAGCATGACGTCCAAAATTTTGCCAAAAAGTCATACTATAGCATGTCGTCCAAATTTTGACAAAAGTCATACTATAGCATGTCGTCCAAAATGTGACCAAAAAGTCATACTATAGCATGTCATCCAAAATTTGACCAAAAAGTCATACTATAGCATGTCACCCAAAATTTGACCAAAAAGTCATACTATAGCATGTCGTCCAAATTTTGACCAAAAAGTCATACTTTAGCATGTCGTCCGAAATTTGACCAAAAAGTCATGCTATAGCATGTCACCCAAAATTTGACCAAAAAGTCATACTATAGCAAGTCGTCCAAAATTTGACCAAAAAGTCATACTATAGCATGTCGTCCAAATTTTGACAAAGAAGTCATACAATAGCATGTCGTCCAAATTTTGACAAAAGTCATACTATAGCATGTCGTCCAAAATTTGACAAAAGTCATACTATAGCATGTCGTCCAAATTTTGACAAGTCATACTATAGCATGTCGTCCAAAATTTGACAAAAAAGTCATACTATAGCATGTCGTCCAAATTATGACAAAAAAGTCATACTATAGCATGACGTCCAAAATTTAACAAAAAGGTCATACTATAGCATGTCGTCCAAAATTTTGCCAAAAAGTCATACTATAGCATGTCGTCCAAATTTTGACAAAGAAGTCATACAATAGCATGTCGTCCAAATTTTGACAAAAGTCATACTATAGCATGTCGTCCAAAATTGACCAAAAAGTCATACTATAGCATGTCGTCCAAATTTTGACAAAAAAGTCATACTATTGCATGTCATCCAAAATTTGACCAAAAAGTCATACTATATAGCATGTCGTCCAAATTTTGACCAAAAAGTCATACGATAGCATGTCGTCCAAATTTTGACAAAAAAGTCATACTATGGCATGTCGTCCAAATTTTGATAAAAAAGTCATACTTTAGCATGTCGTCCGAAATTTGACCAAAAAGTCATACTATAGCAAGTCGTCCAAAATTTGACCAAAAAGTCATACTATAGCATGTCGTCCAAAATTTTGCCAAAAAGTCATACTATAGCATGTCGTCCAAATTTTGACAAAGAAGTCATACTATAGCACGTCGTCCAAATTTTGACAAAAGTCATACTATAGCATGTCGTCCAAAATTTTACCAAAAAGTCATACTATAGCATGTCGTCCAAATTTTGACAAAAAAGTCATACTATAGCATGTCGTCCAAAATTTGACCAAAAAGTCATACTATAGCATGTCGTCCAAATTTTGACAAAAAAGTCATACTATAGCATGTCGTCCAAATTTTGATAAAAAAAGTCATACTATAGCATGTCGTCCGAAATTTGACAAAAAAGTCATACTATAGCATGTCGTCCAAAATTTAACAAAAAGGTCATACCATAGCATGTCGTCCAAAATTAGACCAAAAAGTCATACTATAGCATGTCGTCCAAAAGTTTACAAAAAGTCATACTATTATATGTGGTCATACTATTATATAAAGTCATAGGTTCGTATGTTGTCAACAATTGGCCTTGAGGCCAAATGAATAAGGCACTGGCCTTGTAGGCCAAGGATTGTGGGTTCAATTCCCATCTGGTGCGCAGTTCTTTAAAATGTGAAAAAAAGTCATAGGTTAGTATGTCGTCCAAAACATGACAAAAAAGTCATACTATAGCATGACGTCCAAAATTTGACAAAAAAGTCATACTATAGAATGTCGTCCAAAATTTGACAAAAAAGTCATACTATAGCACGTCGTCCAAATTTTGACAAAAAAGTCATACTATAGCATGACGTCCAAAATTTGACAAAAAAGTCATACTATAGCATGTCGTCCAAAATTTGACTAAAAAGTCATACTATAGCATGTCGTCCAAAATTTGACCAAAAAGTCATACTATAATATGTCGTCCAAAATTTGACCAAAAAGTCATCCTATAGCATATCGTCCAAAATTTGACCAAAAAGTCATGCTATAGCATGTCGTCCAAAATTTGACAAAAAGGTCATACTATAGCATGCCGTCCGAAATTTGACCAAAAATTCATACTATAATATGCCGTCCAAAATTTGACCAAAAAGCCATACTATAGCATGTCGTCCAAAATTTGACAAAAAAGTCATACTATAGCATGTCGTCCAAAATTTAACAAAAAAGTCATACCATAGCATGTTGTCCAGAATTTGACCAAAAAGTCATACTATAATATGCCATCCAAAATTTTAACAAAAAGTCATACTATAGCATGTCGTCCAAATTTTGACAAAAAAGTCATACTATTGTATGTCTTCAAATTTTGACAAAAAAGTTATACTATAGTATGCCGTCTAAATTTTGACAAAAAAAGTCGTACTATGTAGCATGTTGTTCAAAATAGTCATAGGTTAGTATGTCATCCAAAATTACATGTCATTTAGCAGACGCTTTTATCCAAAGCTACTTACAATGAAATTGAGTACAATGAGCCAGCAGAGGAGTCAAACTTGCAACCATTGCGACCATGCTGTCTTTCGCACACAGAATACCGATCTTAACCACTGAGCCACTCCACCCACAGTGTCAAAATGTGAAAAAAAGTCATAGGTTAGTATGTCGTCCAAAATTGGACTAAAAAGTCATACTATAGCATGTTGTCCAAAATTAGACAAAAAAGTCATACTATAGCATTTCTTCCAAAATTTGACCAAAAAGTCATACTAAAGCATGTCGTCCAAAATCAGACAAAAAATGTCATAGGTTAGTAAGTCGTCCAAAATTTGACAAAAAAGTCATAGGTTAGTATGTGGTTCAAAATGTGACAAAAAAGTCATAGGTTAGTATGTGGTTCAAAATGTGACAAAAAAGTCATAGGTTAGTATGTTGTCCAAAATTTTACCAAAAAGTCATACTATAGCATTTCTTCCAAAATTTGACCAAAAAGTCATACTATAGCATGTCGTCCAAAATCAGACAAAAAAAGTCATAGGTTAGTATGTGGTCCAAAATGTGACAAAAAAGTCATAGGTTAGTATGTGGTCAAAAATGAGACAAAAAAGTCATAGGTTAGTATGTGGTCAAAAATGAGACAAAAAAGTCATGTTAGTAGGTCATCCAAAATGCTTTGGACAACATAGTAAACTACGATTTTTTTGTCAATATTTGGACAACATCAGAGATGGCAGACTTCAATCCATTCACACAACAAGCCTCATTCGGCCTCGGTCATATTGGCAAGTGCGGAAACACAAACAGACAGACAGACACAGAGCCACTAAAGACAACACTTTACTCCCACTACATGGGGTGAAGTAACTAGAGCTCATTTTGTTTGTCAGAGAGCTACAATCTCCAAGTTCAAGATTACCACCAGGAAAAACGCTCACCTTACTGATGAGAGCACTGAGCTCACCAGGACTGAGGCCATCATAAATACCAGTGAAGATGGGAATAGCGATTATAATGTAGCTGAGAAATCCTCCAAGGTAGTCGAACGTGTTCACTCCGACTGAAAGATAAGAGTTCACAGTTAAATCTCTACATGTGTGAACAACATATTACAGAGTAAGAAGGTGTGTGTGTGGGATTATCTTACTATAGAGCCACAGTTCTTTATTTATCAGACTTGTTTGTGTTTGTAACAGCGCCTGCAGTCTTCGATTGGTCCTCATGTGCTCCACTTTACCAGCTCTAAAAAAAAAAAAACAGGGAGCAACTTGATCTCAATAGCTATGATCACATTATCTGTGTGATCTGATGTGTCAGAGGAACTCACATGGACACAAATGTTTATTTAAATCACAGGAAAGCAGATTTCCTGCTTAAGTTCAAAAGGGGTGTGTCACCGTTTTGGAAATGTCCCTCCTTTTGCTGCACACAATCATGTCCATACCTGTAAAAAGCTGCCGACTCTGCGTTGACACGGATTTGCATGTGCTTAAATCTGAAACAGGGAAAACATTATATTTAACATTTAAAAACACATAGTTCTTTTGACTCTCCTCCACCAATACAAAATACAATTGTATCAACATGAGACGGGTAAAATTTCAAAAGGTCGACCATGCAAGCCAACACATATCCTGTGTTGCTTCCTAAGAGGCAAAAGGTTCTGGGCCTCACTTCCTCTTTACAAAAGAAGGGGTTTCCTTGACATAACCTGGAAAGATTCTGCATCAAATAAAGCTGAAAAAAACATCAAACCTTTCTGTTAAAGTTCAGAGAAAAGTAATTTTGACTGGCCGGTTACATGTTTGTTTCTGTAACTAAAACACACTGTGTACACAGAGTAGCTACAGGAAACGTTACCTGAAGTCTCCCTCCAGTTTTTCTTGCTCAAACAGAGTTGACACAATCGGCCCCATGAGGATTTTATTGGCAATGGTCCCAATCACAAAGTAGCCAAAGATGCTCACAGGACCAATCCAGCCAGTGCTGAAAAAGAAGGAAACTTTACTTCAACTGTGCCTTCCACGACCACAGTGGTATCGACACAAAGTTTAAAAGAAAGAGAATTACATTCATACAGCAGTACTAGAGCATACAATGAAGAACCCCTTATATAAAAGAAAGTAGTGGCAAAGTTGTTTTTGCTCACACCTGTAAAAGCAGTGGTACGAGTAGTAAGTCAGTGTGAATGGTGAGATGATCAAGCGACTAGCCATGGTGCTCATCTGCTTACACAGCCTCTCTGCATCCTGACTGATCCGCTGGTCTCTGAAAATCAAACAACACCACTTATCTTTCACACTCCGATAGGTGAAATGATTTAATTTCAGAGGGCAAACAAAGGACTAGTTGTATTCTTACGGGTTGTCTATGTCCTCTCTTAAAACATTAATCGTGTAATAGACTCGGCCCTGGAAATAAGCCGTATGGAGACTCTCGGTAAGCGTCTTCCTCCAGCTGACATACATCCGATTGCAAATGTACTGGTCGAGACTTTTCAGCTAGGCGAGAGAAAGAGAAGGAAAAAAATGTCTTTCAGAGAGAAAAAGCAGCAGAGATGCAATAAAAAAGGTCGTTTCTATGACAGCAATTAGGTAAATATAAACAGTGTGGGTAATATTTGTTTCAGAATAATAATAAACTCATGGTTATCAGGTTCAAAATCCAACTACACAAAACGGAAAGTGTGAAGGCTGTAAAATGAAGAAGCTGGGTCATCCTAACCTGATAAAGATGCTATTGCCAGTTATAACAGCAATCATAAGTCCATTTTAAAAAAACATACAATAAATCACCTCCTAACAATAATGATAGTATGAATGATGTAAAAGTGTTGCTGCGGCAACAATCTGCTCAGTAGTAAACAAGTTCTGAATATTGCATTGTATTCATAATATCAGGAGAGTAGGTCGGCCAACTTCTGCCAGCACTCGCTGCTGCGTCCACTTACTGTGGAGTTGAGTAAGATGAGGACGATGGCTGTGCCCACCAGGCTGCTGAAGCCCGAGTAATCTTTGTCTGCCAGCACATTGTAGAAGTGACTGGGGAGAACACCCACCTGGTAAATGATCAGCTGCTCTGATGACAGCAAAAGAGAAGTGTTAGCACATTTTTGAGATGCAGCTCAAGCAGAGACTTGTAAAACAACACAACGAAAATGACATTAAGCTAAAGGTCAGTAGATAAAAAACATAGTAACAGTACAGCATTCTAATGATAGAAGATGAAGCAGGAAGTTTGGATTTTGCACTTTGGCAGCTACAAGAGGTGAAAAGATTGTGAAACTATGACTTAAACTGTGATATAAACATCTACAGGCTTCTATCACAACACAGGACAAAGGAAAATTAAACATCTGCCAACGCTGCAGAATCAGCCTGGAGAGCTGCCAAATGAAACAAAAGACAATTCTCAATTCAAAAGCAACGCCAGAATAACCTATAAATAATAAAAATGATTATTCTTTTTGAGTAAGGCTCATAGAAGTCGTATACTGAGCCTAGAAAAAGTTACACACTCCAAGCTGCAATACTCCTCTTAAACAAGCAGCTGTTTTATTACCTGTCAGTGTGACAACAAGCAGCGTCCCAAACATCAGCACACTTTGACTGCTCCATGATGGAAACAGGACCTTCTGGATGTTGCAGAACCTCTGAACAAACTGCCAGTCCAATTTTGGTCTGACATTACAAATTAAACACACAGAGACAAATAAAGGCACATGTGAAAAAAGAAAAAAATACATTTAAAACAACACCATGTAGATTTTGCGGCATGTGATGTCACTGTAGCAAACATGCCAGGACGAAATCCTCTTTTTCCTTATCATTACTCTTTATCTTGCTGTTGGTTAACTATGATTAAGTTACTCACTTCACATAATGTTCCCAAAAGCGGCTCCATTCCCCCGTGTTACAAGGCAGTGCTGCATAATATTAATTTTGAAACGGTTGTTTTAAGGTCGGAAAATAGGTGGAACACTGTTGCTTTAAATCTTATTGACTTACATCACAATATGTGATTTTGCGATGTGGAAATTCCTCCATTTATTTGCATCAGTCACATAAACCTGCACACACACCACACACACACCAAGCTCCGAAAACCTGCCAGACAACCTATAAATATGACAGGGCATCCAGTGCAGTATCCCCCACTCTTCTCTGGAACTCTATCCTCTTTAAACCAAGTTGTTTTTTAATAACTAAATAATGTATCCACGGCATTCTTACTGCCTCTGTTTTCTATCCTTTGTTGCCAACACCAAGGAGGTTATGTTTTGCCAGCATTTGTGTGTCGGCATAACTCAAAATATTAAGAACAGGTCAGATAACATTTTCGTGGATGTATGACAGTGCATTGGTGGTGATCCAGATTCAGTGTTTTTCTAAAACAACTGTTACCCTTGCAAGATAGGGGAGTTTTCAACATGTTTCCTCATAACTTTACTAAAAATGCCATGGAATAGTAAGTTTTTTTTATTTTAGTCTTGATGACCACTCAAAGCTGCTTTACACTGCAGTTTATCATACCTCGACTTACATACAACTCTCTATGTTACTATGTAATTTTTGTTAAAATATGGATTAATGATGTGAAACATGGGAAATTTATTTTTAATTATTTATGAAAATCGTCCCTAGTTTAAATTTTTAGCACCACAGGTTTCAAATGTGATAAACAACCTAAAGTAGATTTTGTACTGACACTGTGGGAGACTGAGCAGCATTGGTATAGGTTTATGCTCCATTAATGCTTTCTAAATGCAAACATTATTATTAGTAGTAGTATTTTTATTATTGTTTGGAACAATTACTACTTTTACAATGACTGACCTGTCACTTAACTATAGTGATATGGCGTTTATGCCTCCTTTCATCACAAATATTTACTTTAGGGAGGTTTTACTGTGTAACTGTATGAGGCTGACGCAGTGAGTGTACACTGTTTACACAACAACAACTAAAAAACCCTGGTATTACTTGAATTAGCAGAGGACCCACGCATAGTTTAACTGTTAATATGGACACACTTCACCTGTTCTATGTGTATAATATTACAATATTACCTTTTTGACCTTCTGCCTTTTGACTTTTCCAGACGAGGCATCTGCTCAGCTCAGCATGCGTTTCTCTGACCCGATGATGATGATGATGATGCTGAGCACCAACTCGTAATCGGCTAGTCAAGCTAACCCTCAGACTAACCCTCAGACTAACGCGTGATTTCACCGCGGGGTCACAGGTAAACAGAGGTTAGCGAGAAGAAGAACGAAAAACATAACCTTCTTTACTCCTCTGACGGCGTCTTAACGTAGCGTATTTACATGAACATTGTTTAACTATCAGCTTGTCTTGTGACTTCTCTGTAAAACGACGTCCAAATGTTTTGAACGCGTGAAAGTAAAAGTCCGGACTTCCGCGTTTATGTACGTAGGTTTTCAAAATAAAAGTGTTTTGTTTTATATGCGCATGCGTGAACTGAAACGGCTTGCGCTGGAAACTATTGTGTAAACCACTATAACCGCTGCTACTACTACTACTACTACTAATAATAATTAATAATTATTTTATTGAGTGCATATAAAGATTAACAAAGACACTTCAATAACTTACACATTCCAACAAATATAAACTTTAAATTACTTGGAGCATACATATTTACTCCTCTAAAACCACATGTAAACACAGTGTATACTGTATATTACCAGACCAGTTCAGAGACAGACGCCAGAGACAGTAGTACAAAATATTATTTGGACAAACTGGATGTCATCATTTATGTGTGAAAACTCCCCCCAAAGAATAAAAATGTTTTCATTTTATTCAGTTACACACACATTCTACTCTGTTTTAGAAATCAAATAAGTGAGTAAATATTTCTCATGATGAGTGGATGTGAGGGTGAGTGAGTGCTGACCTCTGAGAATTCTTTAGATTTCAAGACCAAAGAAAGAGGTTCAAGAGTCCAACAGAGGTTTGTTGTCCACGTGTAGATCATTGTATGTCCACTTTATGTTGATTACATACCAGATACAAATCCGAAACCTTATCTGAGTTGCTCAAAGGTTGAGCATGACACCAGTGTGGTGTGTTGGGGGAAAAGGCAGTCAACTTTGTCAGCACAGCATATTCTATCTCTGTGTTGTGAGGTACTAAAATAATATACAGTATCTAACTATCTATCTGAGTGTTATAATTATACACATATCGCATACACTATTCATGTGAAATGTGCTTACAACTTGCTGATGTAACTATTAAAAAAGTTAAATAAATATGACAGAACTTTTTCTGTCACCTTTTTAATACATACAATAGATCACTTTGATTTAGTTGTAAGTCTAAAGAAAATCCAGCAAACAAACATCTGGAAAACTGAAAAAGTCAGATCTTCTCAGAAAACCTGCACTTAACAGGAATTAGCAGCAGTTTTAATTCTCACGTTAAATTATTCAAAAATAATACAAACATGCATTAAAGTTTTAAATATTTTATTTTTTTTTAACATATTTTTCCAGATACAGTTCTTGCATAACAAATACAGAGAGTTAATGGCAATATTAGATCTATAAATATCCATGATATAAGAGCTCTGGCATTCATCTTCTGACATGAGCATTATACAATTAATAAATTACAGAAAAAATAATAATTTTCCACATTTAGACGAGAGCTAGAGTCAGTGTTTGTATGTCCTACGGCATAAGAACAACTGAAATGTCTCTGAGTTTCATAGCAATATATTTCGATTTCAATTTTTTTTCTTAACAAAACTTCAGCCCAAGATTATCATGATGATAAAATAAATTATCAAAAATATTTGTTTTTCTTCTGTTCTGCTAAATTCTTTTCTTTTTAGTCTAAAGAGCACTTCATTTTCATCTTGCGCCAAAAACTACAAACTATTTTTGTGGTGCAAGAAAGGCAACAGAATAACGCTGATTATGGACATGGAAAAACATGTTGGAGCACAACAAAGAGATTTCAGTTCAGTTTAAATACGGTTGTATTCATCCCAAGCTGTGTATTTGTAAAACAAATGAGATCACAACTATTCATGGTTTGGTTTATTCTTAGCATCTGGGATGCTTCAAAAAACATCATTATATAGGTTTCACTTATATGATAGAAATGTACAACAGGATAGATTCTGTATTAAAAGTTCCAGTTAACACTTGCATGTGTTGACCACAGGAGAGTCCTGACAACAAATCCCATGAAAAGGTCAAAATCAAACCTGTTTACTTTCTGATTTCCTCCAGTTTGTGACTCTAAGTTCCAGACCCGCTGGTTCAAACTGAAGATGCAGATAAAACATACTCAAACTGGGACCAGTTTAGGATGGAAATTAATACTTTTTTTAATTAAGGCAGAAGGTGGAAGTGATTCAAACTTAACTTGATTTTAAAGAAGGTTTAGTCTATAAACATATTAAATATTTCAAATTAAGAATAAAAGCAAGTTTAATACATATATTTTTAATACTACTGGGGCTGCAATAATTCATTCATTATTAAGTTTCATTATTATTAGTGATTTAACCTTCTTAAATGATTTATTTGCTCTTATATGACAATAAAGTGGTTATCTTTGGTTTGTGGCTATAGCTGAGTGAAAACCTGCAGCCCTAAACAATACATTCCTCTTTCACGATGTAAAATTCAGTTACTGGACATTTTCAAGGATGCATGTATAAATTAAGAAGGATATAATAACATAAGGAAGAATGTTAAGTATCCTGTTTGTTTGCCATTTAACACTTTCTGTAACTGCAAAGAAAATTCTTTGTAAATACTCTCAACTCTAATCTCTAGAATACTAAACTAAATAGAGTGGTTGTTTTTTGTGTGCCTCATTCATGTACTTTTTTTGGACAACAGTGAAGCTACTTGTTTAAAGTAGGAAATACTCAAACTGAACTATGATCTGTTCATGGGATTTGTGAACTACTCCTTTAAATGTCAGAGAATGTATCTGCATGTAACTAAATGCTGTTTGCCTTCACCGTGCAGGGTGAACATGTCAGCAGTACAATGACAGTCTCAACACAAGCTCAGGCAAGGTTCAGCATCCCAAAGAGGAGAGGCACCACAACGACACAGCTAAAACCCACAACACTGTAGACAATGTAACGGTACGGCAACTCCACTTTCATGTGCTGCCTCGCCCGTCTCACATCGTCTGTGGGCAGCCCAAACAGTCGACATAAGAAGGGAATAGTCACTCCCTTCATTGCCATTCTCGTGACTAGGAGGACAGCGACGCCTAAGAGGAAGCGCAGCACGGAGCGGAGCACCAAGCCAGTGGTTATTGGTGGTAACGTTAGAGGGAGCGAAGACAGCGGGGGATCCACCAGCAGCCCCAGCTGATAGTTCACATGAGTAGCCAAAGCAGCTCCGGCTCCGGTCCCCAGAGCCTGAGCCGTATCACCGCGAGAGGTGCTCCAGGAATCCAGGGAGAAAGCCACCAGTCCGAGGCTCACGTGTGACAAGACAATCACGAGTGGAGCGTAGTGGCTCATCATGTAGAAGGTGTCGATCTTATCCAAGATTGGATGGAAGAAGGCGAGAATGAGAAGGCTGTACAGGAATCCAGTGACTACCTCCTGTAACACAGAAACAGCATGAAGAAGTTCATATAAACTAGGTATAAATGATTTGTAGAGCTAGGTGGTAAAATTTAAAACGGTATACAACGGTATTTATTTATGCATGAGAATGAGTGCATGCTCCAGGAGTAAATTGATAATTTCTGTACTAACAGTTATTTCATCAGCTAAGCCCTTGGTATATGAAAATTAATATCATAAAAAAAAAATATATATATATATATATATATATATATATATATAAAATATTGAATTGCAATGATATGACATAACTTTTTAAGTCGAACTTCACTATGCTATCGAATGAAAACAAATGAAGCATTGCCCCATGAGATACTGTCTACTAAACTCTAACACAAGAACATACAGATATGATCTTATAACCATATAAAAATAGAATGATACAATTTTAGCCTTTCCTGTTAGGCCACTGAATCTAATCTAACCTTATCTACTAGCGTTTATGTGTTTATTAGCTCTGTGTATGGCTAATTATCATTCATGTGATATGCTTCATTAAAAAATAACTCCTTCATTTGCACAATACTTTACCCCTGGATTTTTTTTTTTTTTTTTTAAAAAAGGTGCCGATTGACTTCTTCACCTCCTTTTAAGAGTCTTTGAGTTTAAAATTATACACCTGAAGAATTCACATGACTTAGTTATGCGTTTCTCAGAAATGTGAGAGAAACAAAATTCTCTCACAGACATCTGTCTACCCACAGACGTTTCATATACACACACAAGTGCTGGATAGGTTAAAACATGCTGCAGCTACACTTACACTTTCATAACCTGGAGAGGGATTACTTATTTGATATTGCTTTATTAAAATGCTTACCAGAATGGAATGCATCCCCATGTAGACTCTGCTCACACAGACCAGGACACTCCAGCTGAGAGCAACACAAAGGCCAAACAGGAACGAGTACTGTGGACGAAAAAAGAGAAAACACAGATATTAGAAAATAACTAGTTCATAAAAGCCTCATACAGAGATAATACAATCATAATTAATGTACTCTTGGAAGTATTAGAATTCAACAAAACCTTAAAAGTGCATAGTTCCTTCTGACTGATATTCTTTGAAGGAGTTCAGACAAAGGTCAGTGTCGAAACATGGTGTCTTTGAACACAACTTAGCAGTTTATGATCTGCATCTTATCTCGCGTAACCTTCAGTGACCGCATTCTGTTTCTTAATGTTTCAGTTCTTCAGGCTTCGAGGTTGTGACACTGCAGGGAACTTGATGACAGTGTGAAAGTTCAGGCTCCACAGACAGTTCACTTCTCTCCGTCCATACACTGCACAGCAACATTATTAAAAACAAAACCTCTGAGGTGCTCAGCTCTTCCTCCCTGATATTGGCCCCCTTGGTTTGTCTCTTTTAACCTCAGCTTGATTTAGTCATGCAATGCATAAGGGAAGGTGAACAGTGTCACAAGAAACAACAAGAGGAGAATGTCGCCTGAAAAGAGCTGACAGTTGTTGGCATATGAATATGTCAAATATGCAAATATGTCAGAATAAATCTAAATAAATAAATTCAAATGAAAATTTAGAGGATTAAAAATCTTACATGTACGTTAATAAATACAGTTACTACTATCAGTATCCACTGATTGATCTAATACAGGCAGGGCTGTGTGGTACCTCTAGATTGATTAGGCAGGAGGGAAAAGGGTAAAACATTTAGCTTGTTATCAATATTATATTAAACCCAATACAGGCTGTAAAGTCACTGTACAGCAACTCTTTCATATATACTGCAGGTCCTGATAATCCTCCTCCCCTCTTCTTACAACTAGCTGCCCATATTATAGCTGAACCAGTGTCACATGTTTTTAATCTTTCCAAAAATGTAATTCCTGATGTCTGGTAGACTGCATTTGTAGCCCCCTTACTAAAACGTGGTGATCCCACCATGCTGAATAATTACAGACCAATTTCCAAGCTTTGCATTTTAGCAAAGTTTTTTGAAAGGCTGGTGAATGATCAAATCAAGGACTACTTGAGTTCAAACAACATTCTATCTCACCAGTCCGGTTTTAGGAAACAGCTTAGTAGGAGGCTTTGGATGCCATGAATTACTGTGCTGCACTTCTGGTTTGTCCAAGGCATTTGTCACATGTTGATCATGAGATCTATATGAGATATGGGTCTGTCAGACCAAGCCTTCTCGACATTACTAAAGGTGTGCCACAGGGTTCAGTCTTAGGTCTCACTCTTTTCACTATCTGTGTCAGTGTTGTGGGCCAAAATACAAATGTATCTGTACATCTTCATGCAGAAGATACTATCGTCTATTGTTGTGCATGCACTCTTGAAAATGAGACCCCGTGTCTCAATGGGGAAACCTGTATAAATAAAGGTTAAATAATGTGTCTGACATTTCCTCAGCAATTTACCAACACAAACATTTTTCATTGAGTCACAGGTTAGTGATGCAGGCAGCCGGTTGCTTATCTGTGGAGTTGATCTATTTTCTACACGGGTGGTAGAGAATTCAGCTCTTCCATGGGTCACAACACATATCAACAGGTAAACATGTTTTGTTTTGTTTTTGAACTTTGACCTGGATAAAAACTCTTCTGTCTCTCTGTCCTTCAGAAGTACAATAACCATCCTTACCACGTTTACTTCCACTCAAACCTGAAAAAACATGAAAACTGGAGGGACTAATGTATTTCTCTTCCTCAAACATTCATTTAAAAAAAACAAACAAAAAAAAACATTCTTTAGCATTTACTCTTTCCTGCTTATGGTTAAACAATACTGTAAGTATTAACAGCCTCTTAATGAACAAAGCAATGTTTCTGTTCCTCACTTGTTCTTTCCTGGCACACCCTGCATCCTGCTTTAATGGGAGTTTGCTTTAAACTTCTCTAAGCACCAGCTGCAGACATAAACTGCATCTTATATGTATCCATTTAATATCTTCTTACTACATTTAGCCTCAGCTTGTGTGTGTCGTACAAGACTTGTGCAAAATGGAAAAAACAGGTCAGGGAAGTTTAAATCATTTGGCCTAACTGAAAACAAACAGACAAGTGAATCATATTAAAACGTAGATAAGAAGACAAACATTTGCATTACATTGTGAATATAAATGTAACAGACTATTACTCTGTAATAACCCATTTTCTTTTTCCACTGTGTGTATTTCCTGACACAACAAACTCAAGTGAACCCCACACGTCCTCTAACTCCCACTTCCTGAAACACCAGACATTTTATGCATGTTTGTTTTCTACTTTAAACTGACAATAATCAACTACTATGTATGTATTGTATGTATTGTGAGGCAAGGATACTTCATCTGGGAACTAATATCTTGATCGACTAATTATCAGAAAACACCCAAAGATATTGAACTAACCAACAGTACAATTAACATTTTGATATTAACAAATATCAGGCTAATCAAGTCACTACTAACAGATTACTATGTCGTAATGAGTAAGAATTATTTGCTCAAATGAAACATGAAAGATCCAGAGCATGAGAGCTAGTACTAGCAATGCAGAATCCAGAGCTGCTGAGCTTAGAGTTGTATTCAATGAACTTTGTAAAATCATGTTTCAGAGTGTCATTATTCCACTGTGGTCTATGTCAGGGGGTCTGCAACCTGTGGCTCTAGAGCCGCATGTGGCTCTTCAGCCCCTCTGCAGTGGCTCCCTGTAATTTAGCTTTTTTAAAATTTCATTTAAAAAGTGGACACCTCATATTTTAGACCTTCTTTCTCTTTTCCTTTTCTTCTTTTATACCTATACTGTATATATCTATATATACACAACGTATTGTGTGATAGCATCTTCATTTTTTGTGTCAATAGTTTTTGTGGCACTAGATTAATTATATCTGGGTGAAAGGTCAAAAATGTCTCTCCTGGTTCTCCAGGTTGCAGACCCCTGGTCTACGTGGACACCATCACCTGCATCCAAACATGAGAAGAACTGAGTAGAAATTAGACGAGTTCTCACCTGCCACCGTCCATAGGTCAGCATGAAGAGACAGAAAGGTATGGCTGTCCCGGTCATGGCGTGTGTGGAGGGCATGCTGTACTCTGAGTTGTAGAAGACCTCCACCTTGACCACAGGGGGGGACGCCGGCCGGGACCAGCGGACCATGTCCTTGGTGGACTGTCCCACGAACAGATTCCAGGCCCAGACCACGATGAGCCTCCTGCTGACGAGGGCGTCGATGTTCCAGAAGACGAAGGGGAAGAAGACGATGAAGAACATCTCGTTGCCCAACTCGGTCCCAAACGTGAACAGGTAGAAGAGGAACTTGTTGTGGATGAGGAATTCCTGACCCACATCTCCGGTTAGGGAGTTCCTCCGGAGGGGTTTGGATCTGGCGGCGTCTGGGTCGACGACCGCTGCCGCTGATGGAGCGTCAGGGTCGGCATCACTCAGCGTCCCGTTAACCTGCGATGCAGCTGCGGCATCTCCAGCTCTTCCATTACCGACACTGACGTCCGAGCTGCGGATCCTCTGCTTCAGCCCCGGGCAGTCCTGGTCCGTGTGTCCCGCCTTCGGCTTCTGCGACTTGTCCGTAAAAGTCCCTTTAACGCCGCACAAACGCTGAAACCTCGCTACATGACACGGCTCCTGGAGATAATTGCACACGTTTACAAACGTCTTCACTAAGCCGTCGTTCGCCATGACTTTAAAACAGCGGTTAGTTTAAAATATAAAACGATGCTGTCTAAAGATGGAGTTCATGTTCGTCGCTGGAAATTAGAAGAGGGGGAAGCGCAGCTCAGCGGCTTTGATGTCTTTCGCTTTACCGGGATATCAACACCGCAGTTACACGAGTCTCCACCTCCAGCTGCCGGTGAATGCTCTCAAAAATCACACGCTGTACGCGACGTTGTGGACGGCAAGCATCCAAAGTCCATAAAAGTTAACCATTACTTTACAGTTAGTCCACAGATAATAAATAATACTCTTCACCACAATCGCTGCCTCAGCCAGGCCTGACTCTTCTTCTACTGTTGGGCGAACTTAACAGTGCAGTACCCCCACCTACAGGACCGGAGTGTAAATGTACCGAAAATGACACATTTTATTTTATTAATTTGTTTATTTATTTGGTCCTTTCATGAAAGCACAATAATACAATATTATATTATTATTACAATTATTTTTATTTGTATTATTATTATTACACAGTCTTGAATAAAGTACCTAAAATGAATAATTGAGTAAAAGTACAAATGTCTTACCAGAAAATGACTTTGTTAGAAGTTGAAGTCACTTTTTTATAATATTACTTACGCAAACATTTTAAAGTATATGACATTTACTGTACTTAAGTATCAAAAGTAATTTTATGATATAAAATGTACTTAAGTTTTAGAAGTAAACGTATTAAAAAAGAGTGAGGAGTTAGGATTGAGCCATAGCGCAGTGGTAGGGCGAGTTGTCAACTGGAAGGCTGTGGTTTGAATTCCTGGCCCTGATGTTCTATATGTGTCTTTGAGCAAGACACTTAACCCCATGTTGAAGCGTGTGAATGGGTATGAAAGATGTAAAATATAACATTATTTTATTTAAAATCCTTTTTTTTTGCACTAAATGCATTGTATACAAATTCTATTAGTGCACGCAGCAATAGTTTTAGTAGCTTTTATAGCTTTTTTAATAGCATTAATTAAGTTTAAATTGAATTCCCTTAACTTTGTTTGTGATTAACGTGATTAAGTAGGAGCCATGATACACCGTCATCATCATCATCATCATCATCATCCACAAACTGATTCCAGTAAGAAATCACCCATGGTGTAGAATAACATAATGATATCCTACTCTCTTCTTGTTATTGTGTGACTCATCCTGGTATAACTAAATTATGACAAATTTGAAACAGCATTAATTAAAATTTAATAATAATAATAGAAATAATAATAATAATAATAATAATACATTTTAAAACAATACGACAACATATATCCCATAAATGAATGAATGAAAATTATGAACTTATAAAAAAAAAATGTAAAGTGAGAGTTAGAAAATGTTTTATCTGTAGTGCAAACCAAAAAAAACACCTCTTCTATGCTTGTGATATATAGTTCAGAATTTATGGGAGACTCTTCACTACTGGATGTCTCCCAAGTCCATAAATATAGATTTATTTTCCTTCCAAAATATTCAGGCGGGAGTAATGAAAACAAATATAGTATTTTTCTGGTAAATTATCTCATTGTAACAGAATATGACATACTGAAGTGTCAATTAGCTAAATCAAATTCTCCTTGATTCACAGGCGTCTTGAAAAGAATACCATGCCTGAAAATGATATACACCCCTGGTATTTGTTTCCCATTTTCCTTTTTTATATCTATATAGTCCCTCAGAGCTTAAATGTATATGTTTATTGTATACATATATATATATATATATATATATATATATATATATATATATATATATATATATATATATATATATATATATGTATATATATATATGTATATATTGTGTAGTTCCTTTGTTGAATATGACTGACATGATTTCTTTAATATTTGAGGTGTGATTTTATTATGCTGCCCAATTCCGGAACCGGCAAGTACTACCCCCTACTGGACATGGAATGAATTACACATACACACACACACACACACACACATTTAAAAAAACCAATAACCAATCGATGAATAAATGACTCCAAGGATGTGTGCAAACTCTCATATTAATCAATTTTGCAATGAAAAGAAAACTACACTCATTGGCCACTTTATTAGTTACACAGGACAAGCTTAGTTATAACTTCTAATGATCGTTCATTGAGCATTGAACAGAAATACCACAACAGTTCATTGAATGCAGGTTTAGGAAGCTGGAAATTAAAAATCCCAGAAAAATACAGGAAAATCAGCAGTATATCCTTCAAAATAAAAGAGGCTTCAGCAACATTATACATTATATTGATCAAATTGCCATTATCGTTTTTTAGGGATTATATACTGTGCAAAGATAACTGTTACACTTCACATTAGAATGAAATTAAAACCAGAACCTGACCTACACTCAAAAAAGTGGCACATTCAGAGTAGGAGGCTTTTATTTTTTTAACCGGAACATGCCCCGGATGATGCTGTGCACTTGACACGAGTGGACCAGGCTCTGCGCTCATCATCACACCCGACGAGGGAGAGTTACCGTCAGCATCATCACCGAGTGTGCACCGAGTCTGTGTCCCGATCCCTCATCATGCATGGGGGTAAGAGAGGACTGGTGGCTCCGCAGAACACTTTCCTGGAGAATATCGTCCGACGCTCGAGTGGTGAGTTTTATTTTTGAAAGAAAGACAACAAGATTAAGTGCATGTTTATTTTGAATCTTACTGCACTTATCTATCACTCAGTGCTGGGATGATTCATTTAAGCTTTAATGTTCTTAATATCCTTGTTATTTCCTCTTTGTTTATCACCTTTAATCATGCACCTAACAATGTATATTATGTGCAATGATTAATTGTATATCATTAATTCCCTGGATTAAATCTGTATAATAGCCAATTTCCATTCTTTAAAAAAGGGTTTTTAGTAGCTGAAGCCTTTCTTTTTTATTATTATTTTAGAGGCTGTGTATTATAATTTATTAATGGTGAGTCAGCTACACATTGTGGCATTTGCGTCTGTTTTATTAAGTAGTGTATTGTTCTGTGATATTTTAACTTGTCTCAGCAAAATAGGCAAAGGGGGGGGGGGGGGATATGGGGGTATTGGCCGATTTACTATGTATTGTCTTTTTATGGGAAGCAGCGGATTGTGTCCCCCATGAGAATGACCGTGTACACGCCAGCGACACTGACACCATTAACCTTAATCATGTATTCAGAGCAGATTTGGTTTGTGAAATCAACCACTTAGTCCTACATTTGAAGATAAACATGCAGATGCTTGAATGCTGACAGCTTCGGCATCTCCCTGCTCTCTGGAGACTGCAGCGTCTGCAAACTGTTGGAAAAGCCGGAGAACTTTTGCAGCTTCTCATGTATATTTAAACAGCATTAGGAGTGGAACATCAACATTTTACCAACAACTATTTCTGCCCACTGACCCGTCTGATTACCTCTGTTCATTTAAATATTAATGGCTTCTCCTTTACATTATTGGTAAAAACACACCTGCAGTACTGACACAAAAGGACTTAATTTGTCATAACACTTGCTCTCTCCCTCTCCAGGTAGAGACGTAGACAAATTTCTCTGTGCTCTTTTGCTGCAGAGACCAGTTTTCTGTTGGGAAATGCGCAGATCGTGGAGTGGCCGGTTGTGTACAGCAACGATGGATTCTGCAAGCTGTCTGGTTACCACAGAGCTGAGGTCATGCACAGGAGCAGCACGTGCAAGTAAGACAGGGGGTTTTCTATTTTAATGACCCCTGCAAAGAACCATGGATAAAAGTTAAGTAGCTGGAAAAATGTGTGACTAATTCACAAACTTTTTTTTCCCTCTTACTTTGCAGTTTCATGTACGGAGACCTGACTGATAAGAAGACCATAGACAAAATCAGACAAACCTTTGACAGCTATGAGTCCACTTTCTCTGAGGTGCTGCTCTATACGAAGAATAGTGAGTATCACTCTGCAGTTTTCATCATTAAATGCATGAGCAAACAGTCCTTGCACGTCTCAATTCTCGTCATTTCCTACAGGAACACCGATATGGCTTTACATGCAGGTGGCACCAATTAGGAACGAGAAAGACAAGGTGGTGCTGTTTCTCTGTACCTTCAGAGACATCACTCTGTTTAAACAGCCCATCGAAGATGAATCGGCGAAAGGTAAGAGACTCCAACTTACAAACGTCTGTAACATACATGAAATAAAAGACACGCAGAGCACTGTCAGAAACTGCTTTTACACAGAGGAAATAAAGGAGATGTGACTGATGACAGTGGAAATATACACCATGAAGGATCTACGTGCCACTCAAACACATTATCTTTGACTCGTGGGCAATTTGTGCTCATGAAAAGCACCTTAAAGTCGGGATTCTATATGCTTTCATGTATTACCAGATAAAGTGAAAATAGAGTGCAAATATCTGCCATTCAGTTTCTTATACAGTGTCAATACACTCCACAATCTAATCTAATCTAATACAAACTCACAAGGTTAACAATAGCTCAGATCATCACCACAATCTAACAATTTCCTCCTTAGTCCATAACTTACTTCCACAGAAGATTCGATCAAAAATATGCCCTTTACTTTTTGACTTATGCTGCTCACATGTAGACAAAGCTCTAAGTAGCTTGTAAAAGCATGGATACATTTTAAACCCAAAGTATTTTTATACCAGTCATTTGTTTTTCCAGTGGTTCTACAACTCTGCAGTTTATTGATATTTGTTTTACAGAGGAAACAATGATGTCCTGTGTCATATTCTGTCCCTTCATGTATGAACAGGATGGACAAAGCTTGCCAGACTGACGCGGGTGCTGACCAACAACCGCAACCTGGTGCAGCAGTTGGCGCCAATAAGCAAGACCGAGGTCAGCCACAAGCCCTCCAGACTGGCTGAGGTGAGGCTAAAAGAAAATACCCCTGTCCTCTTATAAAAACTTGTCATTTTTATTATTGTATTGCTGATTTTTCATTCAGCATTTATTAAATAACAAATGAATTGAGTAAAATTGGGGCCACATGGTTGGTGTAGTGGTTGGCGCTCTTGCCTTTGCAGCAAGAAGACCCAGTTTTTTGAGGACCTTTCTGCATGGACTTTGTGTTTATGTTCTCCCCGTGTGTGCGTGGGTTTTCACAGTCAAAAACATGCAGATTTGTGGATTAGGCAAATTGGAAAATTTGAATTGACTATAGGTGTGAGTGTATGTGACCCTGTGATGGACTGGCGACCTGTCCAGTGTGTACCCTGCCTTTCATCCTATGTCAGCTGGGATTGGCACCAGCGACCCCACAACCCTTATGTGGCAGAAGACGGATGCACGGATGAAGAAGTATTGTGATAATTGAATAGTTATCTCTTGGAAATGTCCACCTATTCAAACTGATTACATAAATGGCAGTGAAACTAGTCAGAAACGCTCCGGTCATAATTTAGTATTATTGTGAAATTGGTGATGATAGTGTGTCTTCTCTAAATTGTTGCCCCCCCCCCCTCCCCCACAAAAGAACTGGGGAACTCTGATCTAAAAAGCATTGATGATACTCCTGGTGCAAGAATATTGTTCCTGGATACATTTCCATGCCTCTTTATTCCTGAATGCTCACGTTCCTTCTCAATGAAAGGCTCTGCAGCTGGGGTCAGACATTCTCCCGCAGTACAAACAAGAGGCGCCCAAGACTCCGCCGCACATCATTCTCCACTACTGCACCTTCAAGACCACCTGGGACTGGGTCATCCTCATTCTCACCTTCTACACCGCCATCATGGTGCCCTACAACGTCTCCTTCAAGACCAAGCAGAACAATCTGGCCTGGCTGGTGGTGGACAGCGTCGTGGACGTCATCTTCCTGATTGACATCGTGCTGAACTTTCACACCACCTTTGTTGGTCCCGCGGGAGAAGTCATTTCGGACGCCAAGCTGATACGGATGAACTACCTGAAGACGTGGTTCGTCATTGACCTGCTCTCCTGTCTGCCCTATGACATCATCAATGCTTTTGAGAATGTTGACGAGGTGAGTGGGCGTCACGACTGTCGCTGGTTTAATGATTAGTGATTTATTTCTTTACTCATACTTTTTATCTGTGAAGGATGTCATCACATCTGCATCTCCAGCGAGTCATCTGCGCGAGTCTTCCAATTTCCACAGAAATACCACACGGCTAGAAGACTCTGTTCTTCCAGTAAGAGAATGCATGTTTTTCTTTTTAAAGGACCAGTTTATCATAGCGCTGCAACTAATGATTATTTTCCCTATTAATAATGTTGATCAGTGTTTGCCAAACCTGGAAATAATGATATTCTCAAATTCCCAAAACTATTCAGTTTTCTTGGTTAGATGGAGTAGAGAAACCAGAAAATATTCACATTTAAGAAGCTGAAAAATCAGAAAACCTTTAAATTTTAATTCTTTCAAAATTAATCGAATATCAAAATAGTTTCAATTGTTTCAGCCCGAGTTCATAATTTTTAAAATATGATCATGTCCTTTCTTACTAAGAGTCTAATGTGAATATACTAACCATGTGTTTGTTAATGATTTGCTTTGATTTGGACTTGTTTTATTCAAACTTTATGAGTTAAAAAATAAAATATATTGGCAACGAAATGTAACAAAGTAGAACTGACAGCAAAATCTGTTTCAGTAAACAAAACAAAACATGAATCATTTAGTGTTAAAAGTGTGTAGGATGAAGTAAGTAACTTTTCTTGTCCTTTTTCTCCGTTTTCTTTCTTTTTAAAGTCTTAATAGTCCGATCCAAACCTCTGAGAATCATCAACAAAGCAAACAAAAAAAGAAAAACACAAGTCCAAAAGTCACTCAGTGTACCAAATCAGACTTTTCTGCTCAAAGGAAACATAACTTCACTCTTACACTGAAAGCTCATTACTAATAATACACTTCTAGGTACATGAGCAATAGAACTAAATTATTTAAACATATAGACAATTTTGTCTTACTGCAGACTGGTGGTTGTCTAAAGTCTTTGAGATGATTTACCAGCCTCAGCCTTTTTAATTTAGAAAACCAGGAAAATTCCACAGGGTTTACATTGTTTTTCTTACCACTTTAGGTGTAAATTTATACAACAATTAGACTGCAGGAAGTAGCCGAGAGCAGCCAAGAACATAACACCAGTAACGTTGAAATATTCCTTTCATTAAGTTCCTGAATCTATAAGACTGTGTGGTTCTGCAGGGCCTCAGCAGCCTCTTCAGCTCCCTGAAGGTGATCCGCCTGCTGCGCTTGGGTCGCGTGGCCCGTAAATTGGACCACTATCTGGAGTACGGAGCGGCCGTCCTGGTCCTGCTCGTGTGCGTGTTCGGTCTGGTGGCTCACTGGCTGGCCTGCATCTGGTACAGCATCGGCGACCACGAGGTCATCGACGAGGTCACCAACACCATTAAGACGGACAGCTGGCTCTACCAGCTGGCGCTGAGTATCGGGACCCCGTACCGCTACAACACCAGCGGCACCGGCCAGTGGGAAGGTGGACCCAACAAGGACACGCTGTACATCTCGTCTCTGTACTTCACCATGACCAGCCTCACCACCATTGGATTTGGCAACATCGCGCCAACCACTGATGGGGAGAAGATATTCTCCGTGGCCATGATGATGGTGGGCTGTACGTATACGCACACGTCCCTTTTTTATTCCTAAACGCTTTGACACGCTTTAGCAGGGAAAGCTCAGGTGTTACTGTGTTGAGTTCATGTAAGTCAGGACACTCTGAAGCCAAGTGGAACTCAGCCAGTCATTAATTGGATTATTTACACCTGTAGTTTTCCTGCTGTGTAAAGTTCCCCCTCACAAAATGTCAGGCGGCATTTTGACCCATTCTGAAAGCTACATTGCCTTTTGTTTCAGCCGATTTCCCGTGTAAGGAAACAGCAAATGATCTTACATAACAACCAGTACTCTCCTCAGTATCAGTGGGGTTTAATGGAGCAGTAAGTGGAGATAGTGAAAGGACAAACGCAGATCCTTTCCTGTGTTCTTCTCACAATCCCCTAACACAATAACATGTTAAAGGGATTTTACACTTACACAAACATACTTAGGGATAGTATACTCCATTTCTGACAATAAACCATCTTAAATGTTACACACTGGACCTATGATTTTAGCTAGGAAAGTCCAGCTGATGGGTCACCACAATATCACAACGGTGATAACATGAGGTGTGTGACTAATTGCCTAGTGCCCTTGTCTATTGGCATAAACTCCCAGGTTTAAAAAGCTGTATGGTATTAAGTAGGGCTGGGAAACACAGGGTAACCTCACGATACGATACACGATACATGTCCCACGATACCAATAACATCACGATACAACGATTCTGTGATCATCAGTATTTTGAAAAGTTAAAAGTGCAGGAATTCTTGTATTTATTCACAACACAGAGAACAGTGCATAAAGTCTATGTGTTGAACGTGGATGGAGCATCTCTTAGCGTAGCTTTCTCCACCATTATCTCGCTGTAAAATCCCTCTTCATCAGCCAGGTAACTTTGATGCCAGACGAGTGCTGGCATAAAAGTTGCCAGCACTCGCCGGCAGGTGTAAATAATTATCGTATTGCGCGAAGAAGGACGACGATATATCACCAAAAGCACATTTCAATCATTCTTCAACAGTGTGTTCGTCCTGTGGTGCTGTTTTCATCTCCTTTGTTTCGTTCATTCATTCATTCATTCATTCATTCCATGTCAGGAGCAGAAACAATCTGGATACATTCACTTGCATGCGAGACGAGAGCATGTGCTCCACAGCCCTGGTGGCTATGAAGCAGCTGCTGTGAAGCAACATATGGACCAAAAGGCTGAAGAGATTCATTTAATAACACATTTAATAAGAAACTGTACAGTAGCTACTTCTTAATGATGCATGTGTGGTGCAGCAGACGTCAGCACAGTTACCGTCTTCACCCGACCTTCATTATATGCTTTTTGAAAAAGGTCCACTGTCTAAGGATTAATGAGGTCTTACTGTAAGATGATAACAAACAAAGGACTCCTCACTTTTCCTCTTGTGTTAGGGAACTACGGTGGCCTTGAGTGACCAAAAAGGATGTCCTCATTTGCATAGTAAGCTTTCACACTCTGGCTTCTGTGGTCTTGTTTTTAGCAATTATACACTTAAACAAACATACTTATTGGTTAGGATATTTAATTTCTGCTGATAAACCTTACCAAATATTAGACATTGGTAAATTTAAATTATAATTGAAAAAGCAGCAAAAAAAAAAATCTATATATAAATGTACACATGCATTGTGTATATTGTATAAAAGCAAACACAAAAACATGTTCAGGATACGTTTCTGCAAATTTCTATAGTAAATCAACACTGAAATTAGGCTTGAACGATTTTGAATAAAACATCTAATTGCGATTATTTTGACCTAAATTGCGATATGATTGGCGATGTCAGTGGTTTGAGTCTGCTCTGTGAGGTCGGTCATCATCTCTATCCAGAGTCTCGTCTATGAGTTCATTCACTGAAATGATGCAGCCCGTGCTCTGCCCTTTGATGGTTCATGCAGCGCTGGAGTGGGTAAAAATAAACCTTATTTAAATATACATTAATCGCAATGTAATATTATAACATGTGTGGCTTTGATTTCAGACCTCGCAGCTCTGAGAACATGAACTCGGAAGTGATGCAGGGTTACAGCATGTTGTATAACACTATACATTCATAATGGGACTCTTTATGGATGGCACTTTAAAAACAAACAAAATACCTGTAATAGACATAGAAATGTCTCATTGCCAACTCATTAAACCAACATGTCTGTTCAATATGCCATTTTTGTACAATATTGAATAGTTTAGATGAGAAGAAAATAGGTCAAAAAACAAGTTCTGAACATATGTATGTATGGAAAGATTTAGAGATACTGTGTCCATAAATCCACATGTTGATGTTGTCCACATGTGAAGATCAGCAGTAGAGTGAGTTGTCTTTGAACAGTAAGGTTGTGAGTTTGCTAATTGCCATGACAACTGGCCGTGACACTTGACCCCACATTGCTCCTTAGATATAGAAATTGCATTGCACAATAATATAAGGGTTGTGGATCATACTGAATTTTATGTTTTTTTTTCATTTTCCAATATGTGATCCAGCAGTTTTGCCAGTGTGACTATCGTATTGCTTCATACCTACTTAAATATATAATATATATCTATTATATATTATATATACATTTACAGTGTTATCGTTAGGGATGAGCGATATTATTGACACAATATTGGTATCAGTAGTTATTGGCATAAAAATGTAGTGTCGGATATCGCGAAAACACGCCTTGACTTCTATGCTAGCCCCCCCTACAGCTATTATTTTTTTATGCTTATTTATTTTGCATAATAACTTCATTATTTTATATCCAAATCTCCAAAAGTTGATTTCACTACAGAAGAGACTAAATGACCTCTGCAGTTGGGCCAAAGGAAACACGTATATAACGTAGGTATCGGTTATCGGCCCAAGCAACATCGTGCTCCCCTGGTTATTCTAAGACTAACAGCTCCTTCAGAAGCAGAAATATCTGTTTCAGCAGCTGTTTCATCACTTACAGTAAGAGCTTCACCTTTAGTGTCACTGCCTCCACTGTCAGCCTTCGCTTACACAAACCCACAGCACGACTCGCCTTCATGCGCCAACCTTTGACCCACTCCTCTGAAACAGCATGTGAGCAGTGAGGGAAACACAATGTGACAGCCGCGCTTCAAGGTTTGTGCTTCCCAAAGAAACACCCATTATTCTGGTGGCGTCTCCGTCTCAAAGATCACTCCGTCACACCGAAGTGTCCCGTCCAATTACGGCCGATAAATCCCCTGCTACAGATACAGTAGTTATGTGAGAGGAGGAAACGGCAGAGTTCGCCCGCAGGCCGGAGTGTAGTAAATGAACAATGAGCCATCACGTTAAAGTATCCTAACCTCTGTGATCCTGCTGTGAGGACCGGAGACGCCTCTTTCCTCTTGAGCGACTAAAGCGTCATGATAAGCGATGCTGACTGACTCTTTGAGGTCAGTGCAGCGCTGCAGAGCACGACTCACGCTGAGGAAATGTACATTATGAATCATAGTATCGAGTCTCACATGTGCTTATATACAGTGTGTGTTCACTTTTAAGGAAAGCACACTGTCAACTGTGGTGCATGACACCGTATTACAATCAAGTGTACGACAAGGTTTTTATAAATACCAAGTTTTTGTTCTTCTGATTTTAAAATGAAAGACAAATTGATTGGCATTTAATTGTCTAAACAATTAAGGAATTGTGAAAAATTATGGTTTTAAATACGTTACTTTACAATGCAGTAACACAACGGTAAATCACATGGTGACAACTGTAATAGAGAGGTAATGTTACAGTTATACCATCTTTTTTTCTTGTTGTAATAAGATAACACAAGATAAGATAAGAATACTGTGCTATTTTGAAAATTAATCTCTAGGTAACAATGTTGAGATACCAAGATTAACAAAATGAGATTACCATTATATTATTTACATATTACAAAATTATCAGCAAATCATTACCATATTGTAAATGGACTGTAATGTAAAGTGTTACGGTTTATGCACACTGTTTGTTTTTTGGCGGCAACGGTGGGTCAGTGGTAGAGTGAGTCGTCTTTCAACTTAAAGGTTGGAGGTTGGATTCCCGGCTCTGCTAATCTACATGCCGATGTGTTCTTGGCCAGCGTGTGAATGGAGGGAGGTTTGAGTGGTCATCAAGACTAGAAAAGCACTGTATAAATACCATTTACTGTTTTAAAGGGCTAAAAAAAACCTTCAAATTGATCAGGTAAAAAAATATAAGGATATTTGGTTTGTTTTACAAACCAGTATTTCCTTTCATTATTGTTTTCAATATTCAGGTTGATCTTTAAATGAAATACTTAGGTCCTTTCTAAGTTAATCTCAAACTCACATGATCCATTAAAAAGCTCAATACTTGTTATCATTTACCCGTCAGTAACCCAACAAATGTGAGCTTAAACAACTGAGTAGTATTTGTAATAGAGATCCTCTGCATGTCATATTAACGTCAGTTCACCGTACGTTTTTGGTAACCGCCGTTACCCCCTGTCCGTTGTCTTGCAGCGCTGCTGTACGCCACCATCTTTGGAAACGTCACCACCATCTTCCAGCAGATGTACACCAACACCAACCGCTACCACGAGATGCTCAACAACGTGCGCGACTTCCTCAAACTTTACCAGGTGCCCAAAGGCCTGAGCGAGCGAGTCATGGACTTCATCGTCTCCACGTGGGCCATGTCCAAGGGCATTGACACAGATAAGGTCAGTGATAGCCTCGTATTAATAGTTATTAGCGATAGTAGTAGTAGTAGTAAAAAAAAAGGACAACTGGGATCCTCGTCCCTATCATTTCTAACAATCTCGTGGTGTTCAGTGTCAGCGAGGAGCCAAAGGTCAAAGGTCAGAACACGAGATTAAACGCACTCGCTGACACTCGCCGTGTTCGTGGAAAATTTTGCTGCGTCTCGTGTCGTTCTAGGTTACGTAACGTCATTAAGTTAAAACAACTGACTGCAGCTGGTGTTACCGCTGTGCTGAAGGCTTAAAGACATAATATGTAACAATTCTGCTCGTTCACATTGTTTCCAACACTCGTCAAATCCACTAAAATCCACAAACATCAGTGAGCAGAAGGACATATTCAGTACTACTAGTTTACCAGTGTGTTGTCTTGTTTTCCCCCTTGATTTGATTGTGCGTGTTTGTCACTCATGGATGATGATTAGTCACTGATGTTTGCTGTGTGTGTTCTAACGCTGACGCTATTCCCATCAAGCACAAACACACAGGGGAACGAAATGATGAACAATCACTATGATCCCACGCGTCATCAAACTCTAAAAAAATGTGATTTGTTATTTGTCATAAATGTGTTTTATAATGTGTATTTAATAATACACTCATAGCCATAATTGCCGACCACTGGAACGACCCATGCCACATCAAGATATAGTAGCCATAGTAGTAGATTGTTTTTTCTTGTTTATTTGGAAATCAAAAGCACCACAAGTCACTTTACTTTTTCCTCTCTTTTTGTCTTTAAAAACAGGATTTTTTTTTTTTTTTTCTGGCCTAAAACATTTTTTTCCCGCTGATTCTCTGTTTTTGTTGTACAGAAAACTGGATTGTTGTTAGTCATGTAGTTCAGCTTGATGCTGCCTACGAGCGCGTTACGTTCGAGTGTTACTTTTGTTATTGGAGCGAAATGAAAAATGCTTCACCCTTATCTGCTTCTTGGGTAAAGTCAAAGAGTAGAAATGTCACTTTTTTGTAACATGTTACAAGTTTAAGTAGCTAAAACATTAACATTTTGTACACAACGAACAATAAGGTAATTATAATAATTAGAGTAAAGGACACATCTTGTTTGAAATGTCAAAAGTTATATTTTAATTGAGCTGTTTTTTATTGTGTTTTTAATTTATTTCAGTTGTTTTAGATGTATCTTAACGCCTCTTGTGAGCCTCGATGCCTTTTATTTATTGTTCTGTACAGCACTTTGGTCCACTGGTTGTTTTAAAGTGCTTTACAAATAAAGTCTCCATTCGGGAACTTGTGTATTATCAAAATTATCTCCCAATTTCCCACTGGAAATCACAACGTGAGGGGGCATTTGGCACGTCAGGGACTCCATAAGTCAGACCTCTGTTGAAAGTGATATAATATGGAAGATTATTTAAAGCTTTTGAAAACACTGCAGCCATTTTGATCTCTCCCAAGGAAAATCCCCAGGTGCAAATAATCAAATGAATGATGGCTGAGTTCCATTTTGCTTCCTCAGTCCCCCCCCCCCCCCCCCCCCCCCGTTGCCTTTACCACCGTCTCTACCCTGACGTTTCTGTCCTGTCTCGTTCCAGGTCCTCTCCATTTGTCCCAAAGACATGCGCGCGGACATCTGCGTCCACCTGAACCGACAGGTGTTCAACGACCACCAGGCGTTCCGTCTGGCCAGCGACGGCTGTCTCCGCTCGCTCGCCGTGGAGTTTCAGACCACTCACTGTGCACCCGGTGACCTCATCTTCCACATCGGCGAGAGCGTCGACACCCTCTGCTTCGTCGTGTCGGGTTCACTAGAGGTTATCCAGGACGACGAGGTCATCGCTATATTAGGTAATGCAACGGCACGTTGTGACAGCTTTTATCTGTGCGTGCTAGTAAAGATAGACGAAGGTGGAGCGAAGGTTTCTCGAGTGCATGACCTGACCTTCTTTCTAAAAGGACATCATTCAACTCTTTAGAAAGTATCTGTTCATCCTCGACTCGGGCTCACTGATAAATGGGATCTTTTCTCATCCAGGTAAAGGCGACGTGTTTGGAGATGCATTCTGGAAAGAGAGCACACAGGCGCGCGCGTGCGCAAACGTCCGAGCGCTGACCTACTGCGACCTGCACGTCATCAGGAGAGAAGCTCTGATGAGGGTGTTGGAGTTTTACACGGCCTTCGCCAACTCCTTCTCCCGCAACCTCATACTCACCTGCAATCTGCGAAAACGGGTAAAAGTTGGTCGTCAAAACAACTTCACCTCCACTTAACCTCAAGCTGCAGTGCACTCACTTTTGTTATTAATTCCGCCTCTGTTTGGTGTCAAGGGTCTGACTGAGGGAGCGTTTGTGTGTATACAGCAGCAGTGTAGGGGGCAAGAATTTGTACCACAATGAGTAGAAGAATTAACTTCTGAATCTATTTGTGAGCATTTATGTTAATAATTAACACAGTGCTGCTGCCTCTGTTTGACTGTCTGTCTGTCTGACTGTCTGTCTGTCTGTGTGTCTTGCCATAAAACAAACGACTTCCTGTGTGCAGTGTGGGGAATATTGTTGGGCAACACAAGATCTAAACTGAGAATCACAGAGAGAGAGAAAGAGAGAGAGAGGGAGGGTCATGTGGAGCTGAACTTATTTGACCGTGATTTTAATGGAACAAAACTAATTTGTTTGATATTTAAAAGTTACATACTACAGCTTTACGGGTAAATGTCAGTGTTTACGAAAACATGGAATTTGAGGGAAAAGTTTATAAAAATTCAACTAAAGAAACAATATTTAATGCCAGTACAAGAAAACATATTTAAGTCAGTGACAAATTAGCAAATGAATTGATTTGGAATTGTAAATTGGGACAGTTGATCTGTTAAAAGCTGCAGACGCAAAACACCAAAGACCAAAACTGAGACGTCACAGAATCTCAGTATAAACAAAATGTGCAGAGAGAGTATTTTCAGTCCAAATTAAGACCCTACTTAATATTTGATAAAGCTTTTAATGCTATACATATTAATCCCATTAAGGCACTAAGATGTCCTGCGATGCAGCCTTGAGAGGTTGCTCGTATATATATATATATATATACATATATATATTACTGTAATACTATCCTGTGGGAGCAACATTACATCAATTCTTAATGCATGTTTCCTTTAAAGTCAGTCTGGCACATGTGATTTGTTGTTTGCTCTGTGTTCTCAGATGAAACATTGCTGCTGCAGTAGATTCGAAACGAGCTTCTTTTATGGATTAAAACAAACCCTTATTTTTATAGAATTGATGTAGAGGAATATTCAAACTTTGTAATACTGACACACTATTGCAGAACTATGTAGGGTGACATAATAACAAGTCTCTGCTTTATAATTACTGTACAGTATTTAAAGTAACGGTCTCGTGTGATCGTTTGCAGCACACACACATGCATGTCCTGTGACAGCTAAACACATTTAAGGCAAATTGTGGCCAAATGTTCAAATATTTATGGCTTTTACATAAAAATGTATTAAATGAAAAGAAAGATATGAATTATTAACATGTGGAGCTTTAGAAATTGTTCATGCCTGTACAGGTTTAAGATTCAAACGTGAGCTCTTATGTAATTCAGGAGTATCAAAATCAATGAAAATGAGGAAATATGATATTTCTTAGAAGGTGATTCAATCATTCAACTGCAGACGTGACGCTGTTATAATGTTGAGAGGAACGTGAGATGCTGAGAAGCCGTGTTCACAGAGCTCTATGATATTCCATTATTGCTCCATTAAGTGTTTCCCCCCGGTGCATTGTTGCATTTCAAGTCTTAAATATTTCATCGTACATAGTTATCCTTGCTTCAAAGACACATTACATGTTTACATAACATATTTATGTATATGTATATCCTCTTGCAGATCATCTTCAGAAAGATTGCCGACGTGAAGAGGGAGCAGGAGCGCCAGAGGAGCGAGGTGACCCTCTACATCCCTGACGACCACCCGGTGAGGAAGCTCTTCCACAGGTTCAGGCAGCAGAGAGACGCTCAGACACCAGTCGAGGCTCCGGCTTACCTGGATCATAACTGTGTGCAGGTGGAGCCGCAGCGCCACCACCACGCTGACTCAAACTCTTACACACAGTGTCAGACTGTGTCCTCTCAGGTTCAGGAGTTCAACTCCGGTGCAGCAGGAGGAGGAGGAGGAGGAGGAGGTGAAAAGTCAGAGCAGAGCTGCACACAAGAGGCAGAGGAGGCTTTATCGAGGCCTCGCGCAGCAGATCCACTATGTGAGATCGTTGACAGCCCTGCAGAGGGCAGCGCTGCAGGTGGAGAGGTAGGTGTTGCCAGTAGTGCCACCACCACCAGCAGCAGTAGAGGTTCTAGAGGCTGGGCCAAGTTTAGAAACACCGCTTCTGCTGCTCCTGCACCTCCTGCTGTCCGCCAAGAACAGCAGACTCAGAAACCAGAGGAGTGGCCCAAAGGTTCTCAGTCTTCAGAGCAGTTAGGAGCTGCCAACAACTCAGAGGAAGGCGGAGAGATGGAGAAAACTGGAGGAGGCAACGGCGCGGGAGACGCAGGCGAAGAAACGAGTGCCTTGCACAAAACTGACTCCTGTGACAGCGGGATCACAAAAAGCGATCTGCGCCTTGACCGAGCCGGAGCCTCGAGGAACTCCTTTGAGAGGAGCCCGATGGAGAGGCATGTGTTCGAGCACAGCGACAGCGAGCTCTCTCTGAAGCAGGCTTTTCTCCAGCCCGTGTCTGAACAGGCGCTGCTGCAGGCGACGCTGCACGAAGCCAAGCAGGAGCTGAAAGGAGACATTCAGACCGTGAGCAGCCGGCTGTCGGTGCTCGAGTCTCAGGTGAGCGAGATCCTCAGGTTGCTGTCGATAAAAAGGAGACTCTCGCTGCCGCCGACGTCGTCTCCGAAGCCGAGGTTCAAAGGACACGACTCAGTCGCGGCCTCCAGGTGTGTCACGCTGAAAACAGATGACGGGCCCTTTTGACTAGTTACAAATGTGTACACTGGATGTCCTTGTATGAAACTGATGCATGTCCTGCTGGACTCTGGCCTGCCAAAGAAACTTGCATTAAGCACATGCTGCATGCAGAAATCCCTTTCATGTCACCTTAGCACTGCAATAACCCAGGGATTTTTCTAACTCTTTGACTTCTGAGACCCTTTTATGGTCATTTGTACGCAACATTTCATTAAAAGCAACACGAAGTCTGGGCAACATTTTTCTGGTCTGGACATTCTCGGGAGTTTGCCGTTTCCCTGGAGGATCCAGGTGAAGAGGTGACACCTGGCTGCAGGAACCAGGACACTCTCAAAGTCACACACTGGCTGTGGATTATCCAGAGACCAGAGAATTTGCAGAGAGACTTATGTGGACATTAAAGCACTCCGCACACTATAGTTATGTCTTTCACTCAGTGCATCCATTTGCAGCTCACACATCTATTTTGGTAGACATGCTCCCTGGTGGTCTAGTGGTTAGTATTCGGCGCTCTCACCGCCGTGGCCCGGCTTCGCTTAGCCCATGGCCAAGTGGAAAGGGAACTTGGCTTGTAACCAAAGGGTTGCGTGTTTGAGTCCTCAACAGGTCAAAAAAGCAAGGTACCCAACCCCCAATGGCGCCCGCTAATTCTAGGAAGGTTTCTAGTAGAGGATGGGTTAATAAAGAGAAGGAATCTCCCCAGCACGACTCATTTACTTGTTGATTTTTACCCATTCACACCCTGCCATTAGGGAGCAACTTGGGGGTTAAGAATCAAACACCCCTGAACTTCCATTTGGAAGACGACCTGCTCGACCACTGAGCCACGGCTGCACACATATGACGACTAACATCTGAGCGTTCACCTGACTTAACTTTCATAAAACCACGCGCTCATGAGCAGAAACAGCACATTTGTCAGGTATGTAAATATGTGCCTTACAATATGGAGCCTCATTGAGTCAAAGAACATGGAATGAAAAAGTGGAGGATCATGATCTTTTTTTTTTTTTTCTCATTGTTGTTGTTTAATGATCTCCTTTGTTTAGGCTTCATTCCCATGCATGTTCAATAGGCATGCAATAATGTCATGATTTTGTCAAATGGCGATTCTCCTTAAACCTGTATGAATATTTCCACTCCTTCTTATATCTTCGCCTCTTGCTCAGGTATTTTTTCTGTCAGCGTTCGTGACTTTATATTTGGCTGCTCGAAACACACACTTCTATGCAAATCCCACTGAACTCAATGAACTACAAACACTTTTGTTGAGATAAAAACGGGCAAAGAGAGACGTAGAAGTGACCGTAAACCCCTCATCGGTTAGGATGTAAAAGCATGTGACTGTCAGCTGATATAGCAATATATTTATTTTAATATACGACCGTGCATGCGTCCAACGAACCTGTCGACAATGACATTAATATTGAAACTGATGCCTGGTTCCAATCTGTTTTTTAATCTGTTGTTATGCAACATAAAAGTCGTTTATGTTTCCTGTTTTGTGTCTGTTACAGTGAGCATGAACACGGGTTATGGGGCTTCACTATTAGTAAAACAAAAAAAATGAGGAGAAAAACACAGCTCAGCCATAAGAAATACTAAAAACTCATTAAACAGAAGTAGAAAAAAAAGGCACCTGGACACTCAGTCTGTACAAAAAGCTCTTGTTAATGCAGGCTTTCATTCATCAAGTCAGATGATTTTGAACTCTTGTTGCTGTTTTAAATCAGGGTCTCCGATTGGACGCTTTGATTAAACTTAGTTTGTTTTTCGCACAGACTGAGCATGTAGATGCTTTTCCTCGACCACAGTGAAGTGCTTCTTTTAAATGAATATTCAAAAAGCACAATATTTTCCCCCAATAACTTCCATGTCATGTGACACACTAAATTCCACCAAAGTTGTAGTAGCATCCTACACAGAGTACACATATATATATATATACACATATATGGAAAGGTCCCAGACTTACTTGCAAAGAACATCTTATTGATCAATTAATAACTTTAACTGCACAGAACTCTGTGAGTGCAATGTTGCGTCACAGAATCACCTCACATGAATCTATGCTGGACCAGGCTGGAATTAACGTTAGTAGTTATTGGTTCAGTTTATTCCGTTGTTATAAACATTTAAATCTAAAACTATTCCCTAAAATTAAATAACAGTAACCAAACTTTATTATGTATTTTAGACTTTTTAAGACCCTTTTAATGAATGACTTTCCACATAGCAGATAAAGAAGCAATGCATCTTCACAGATATTATCAAATATGCATAGGGACAGGCACAGCAGAAGCACAATTTATTCTGTACTAATATTGATATTAGTACTAATTAGTTCATATCAGTAACAATGACGAGAGTTGTGATCTGAATCTGGTCTAAAATTCTGCTGGAAAATTCAGAATATTATGAGCTGTGACTCAAAAATGACCATGTAATGAAACACATTATTCTTCAGTATGTTTTTCTTTTTTTAAATGAATTAATTGAAATGTAACTGTATTATCAATGAAAATATGAGGATGAGGTCAGTCAAGGTAAGAGTTTTATTTAGTAGCAGATTCTGACCACTAGATGGAGCTATGAGCCTGTTTGCTATGAGAGCCTTGGAAGTTGGACACTTACAAAAATACAGGAAGATAATAATCTTCTGTCCTTTATTTTGTCTTTATTTATTCCTATTCACACTTGTGGTGGTGAATATCAACACAAACACTCAAAAACTGTTTTCTCCCATTTATTTTTATCAGGTCATTGTACAAGGAAAAGGCGATATTTAAATTATAAAAGTTCAGTGAAGGGCCTGACGCTGTGTGGACACACACACGCACATGTTTTAATGCGGTGTGAATTCATCCAGCACTCAGGAAACATGTTTCATCTATTCAAACACAAACAATAAAGAGGGGACACTCCCTTCAGAGGGGCAAACGGGTATATTGCATTGATTGGGTATGGTTTTAATGGCATTAAGCATAGTAAATATGAATTCTTATGTGCGTGTATAACAAGCACACGACCTTATATATAGATATATATGTCATTTATGAGACGAGTGTCCACACTTGTTGAGAAATTGCAGATTAGGCCCAGGCCCATGAGAGTACCCACTCAACAATTAAAATCAACAGAGTTAAGGCCAGCTCTTAACAAGAAACAAAAAAAAAAGGAAAATTCAAATAAAACATACAGATTTATAAATGCTGCATGTCAATAATAACAATAATAATGACAAAAGAAAACCTCTGCTTCTGCATCGCTTGCTGTCACAACTACATCTGGTTCAGGATGCAGCGTCCACGCTGCGAGAGAGCGTCAGGAGGAAGTTCAGATTCAGTCTTTCTACAAAAATGTTCACGTCACTTGAACGCAGGCGCGTGAACGCAGCCGCTCTCGCTCTCTCAATCTATGAAATACAGTCTGTACAAAATGGCCCCTTGTGTTTTCTACGGAATCGTCTTCCTGTTCGGATCGAGCATCAAGTCCTGAAGGAGTCTAAAAGCTGCACAATGAGCTCTGTGCATAACAATCGGACGTACAAAAACAAACAAAAGAAGAAGAAGCACAGAACGCGTCCTGTCAAAAGACCATGACCATCATTTACACCTGAAACAAATCACGACATCTTGATCCTGCTTAACAACCTCTTAGAAACATTTCATTTCGACCAGCACGACCCCACAGCAGGAATTATAGGATTATTTGGTCGTTAATGACAGTTTTTGGCTTCTGCTTTGCTTAACGTCATAATCTAAGAAGATGAAAGGTCCAAATGTGTTGTGCTATGTGTGTGGCTCTGCTGCGGTGATGCAAGGCCATGGTTCATTCAGGCGGAGCTGGTGCGGGAGTGAAGGAGGAGGAGGAGGAGGAATGTGGATGTCACTTTGACCCAGAGTGAAGCTATAGATGAGCAGGGCTGAGGAGGGGGTTGAGTGAAACAGGGACCATGAGCTCAATCCCGGCTTTAGAAGTTGAGCTTTGTGACCGGTCGCTCTCTACTCGAGTCTGTGCTCTGGTTGTTGATGCGCTTGCGGTTGCGCTTCATCTTGGATAAGTCCTTGTCGAAGACTTCACCGGATCGCAGCGCGGAGACCAAGTCGTCAAACTCGCCACCGTCGTCCTCCCCGTTCGCCTTTGCTTTCCGGGCCTTTCTTTCCCGCTCTCTCTGTTCTTTGAGCTGGTGACAGAATGAAAAAAAAATGGGCAAATTTACACAAAGGAAAGTCTGAATAAATAACTTCTGTTGCTTTATGAGATGTGGGATATACTTCAATATCCCCATGGGGATGAAAACAGCCTACCTATCTATCTATAATGGTGATCAGCTGTTTGGAATAAACTTTCAAAGGGCTGCATGGTAAACCTCCAGAAACCATTTTTAAAAATGGCAAAAACTGTGAGAATTTATATTTCAATGGGAAACTTCTTCAGCTCATTTTCTCTGCTGTTCCCCTTCACATCAAAACAACGCATAAATCATGTTCCACTTCTCTCCAAACAGGCAGCAGGCTGAACACTGTCTGGTACTGTCTGTGCCAAACTGACTCTGCATGAGCGCCTGATACACATACACTTCAAAAAACACACACTACCCCTTTACAGAGAGGAAGAGATGCTGCAAAATTGACCAATTAACGTATTTAATGCTAAGCGAATAGCAGCAGCTTCCTGTTTGCTGTACAATCATGACAAAAAACAGTAAATATGATTATTATACAAAAAAAATTAAACCAAAGTTCTGTGCGAGTGACGTTTAACAGCAACAGTAACACAAACAGCCGGTCAAACCTAAACAGGTGATTTTGTCGCAGTGTATGAACTGATTATTGGACATTTCAGAATCTTCTATGACACCTGATGTGTTCAGAAGTGTTTGGTAACAGCCAAGGTCTCTTTTTTTTTGTCTAGAATCGCACGAAAACAGCAGATCACAAACCTGGGCCTCCAGCTTTGCCCTGCGCTCCTCCTCTTCTTTGCGTTTCCGCATGTTCTCGTTCTCCTGCTGAGCCTCGGCGAACGACTGCAGGAACTGGTCAAAGATGCCGAAGAACTCATCTGGTTGCATCTTACTGGCATCTTCACCAAAGTGCTTTACTGCCCTGAGGAACTGTGGCACCAAAGGGGGGGGGGGGGCGAGCACACACAGGGAGGGACGCAGGGGATCAGATTTACAGCGGCACACAGTAGAGCCACGTTTCACTCCATCTTTAACTGTTTTCCAGGAGACTCATTAGGTCCCAGCTCTTTGAAATCAGAGCAGTAGTCGAGCTTTGAAGCCCATGTTAACACAGATATGACCAGCTCGTGATTATAGCCGAGGCCCCGAGACTGGAGCCAGAGCTCAAATTAAGGCAGCGTGTTTGTTGGTTACTTTTCAAGGACAACATCCAGATGTGAGTTCATGCTGAGAACATTTACCTTCAAAGACACACGCGTGTTAACTGATGTCAGTGACACGGAAATCGCCAGGTGGAACAAACATGCAGGTTAGTTATTTGTCCCCACTTTGTGAATGTTTTTTTTTTCCCATAGGATATGATTTCAGAAATGTGTCTCGTAGGTTTTTTATTGTATGAACACACACACACACACACACACACACACACACACACACACACACACACACACAACCACAACCACAACCACAACCACCAAATACAAGAAGGTGTTTAGAGGGTCAGCAAAGTATCTCTGGTTCCCAATCATGAGTACAGATGACCACTGTAAACACGCTCAAATATTTAACTAGGGGACACTGTAAATGATTCACAGAGACTAATGGTTGCCATGTGACCAGCTCAGCACTGGGGTCAGTGTAACGTGCTCACATTATGGTGCAAAATAACATGTTCCAGATAGAAACCCCTTCCTGCCACACACCAATAAAAGCAGGCAGACTCATAAATCTGAATTCAGCGTGTCAAACTGTCCACAAGAAGGTGAACAGGCTCAGATTTCCTGCAGTAAAAGGACAATTTGACCATCTGCAAATCTGAGTTTGGTATTGCACTTCATGTTAGCTGAGGGGAAAGTGCTCGCTCTGTTGGCGGGGAGCGATTTTCTCAAGCACTGCACATGCTGAAATTTGATTCACAAAGCATTCGTAAAATGACATGTTAACTTAGTGGGCAGGTGTGATCAAAGCCCCCCCGACATCAGGACACGGTGAGGCGCACAATGTGCATAAAATGCAGAACAGAGTCGTGTGAAACGATTCCCAGACTGCTGCCTCTGTTTCTGGTTTTCACTCTTTAAACTGTGCAAAGGACAATAAGCAGCGTGACCAATAAAGCGTCAGCGGCGCTACAGCAGGAAGCCAAAACCCTTCACTCCCGCTGTTAGCTTTCCTAGAAAGGTGACTGATGAGGTCAACAAGGCGCGCAGAAACAGCTGCGTGTTGAGGAAATGGGACGCAAGCTTTCATCGTCCGTGCTCGGGGTTAGGGGCTGCTTTCCTTTTTTAAACGTTTTAAAAACTGACTTACCAGCTCTTTGGCCTCAGTGAGAGAGTCCTCCACGTCGGAGAAGCTGAAGCTGGCCACAGTGATGAACTGACTCACCACAGACACAAATTTGTCGCCCAGCTCCTGCGGTCGCTTCTTCTGGTATTCCAGCTCCTACGTGAGGGTGAGAATCAAGCATCAGGGGAATTGAGGGAGAGCTAGAGCCAGATCTGTGCCAAATACTGCACAACTGCATGACCAATAAGAAAACGTGTTCCGTGTTATTTAATAAACGTTTGGAACTCACACTCTCGACGCTTTTCAAGCCGCTGCGCAGGGTGCCAATGTCTTTTTCCAGTTCTGTCATGCTGCAAACACAGAGGGGAAGGTGAACACACGCTTTTATGGTTCAAACGATGTCACCTGCAGAGCAAGTGAGGCCCAGGAGGAGCAGTTTTATTTCACACTTTCATTTCTCCTCCTAATAAGCACACTGCTCAGTCAGGTGGCTATTCTTCATTGCTTCACCTACTTGACTTTGGCTGCTTCTGAGATGCTCTGCAGGTCGTTCTGGAACATAAGGACTTTGGGATATTTCTTCTCCAGAATAGTGATCATGTAGTGCAGTAGAGTGATGTTTCTGCAGAAACAAGATGAAAAAAAACTCTGAACTGGACTAAACGTGTCAAGTGTACAATATATTGCTTTTATTATGCGGCTTCAGATACAAATAACCACATGGAGGTTTGTAAATATCACACTCTCAGTTCCAGATGTGTTCCAGGTTTATATTTCATACGTTTAATGCCTGCAAACGTCTCAATGCTACGACTGAGAGGGCGCTTCTTACTTGTCAATACTGGACTTGGTGTCGGCGATCTTGTTGAGTGAAGACATCTTGAAGCCGTAAGCGTTTCCTCTCTGACCCTTGTTCATGTAGTTTCCAAAGGCCAGCACCACCTCCAACAGCTGCTTCAGGTTTCTGCTGTGCAAGATCTCCTTACATGCCTTTGTCAGAGCTAAGACACACAGAAAGCTGCTGTTAATAATGGCTCTCGTCAAGAATTTGCATATTTTAATGTTTGAAAAGATGAAAGTACAAAACATTTTAAAAGAAAAATGAAGATATAGACTATTCCCACCTTCAACTTTGGGTTTAATCTCAGCTATCCTCTCTGCAAACTTCTTCTTGATGTACAAAGACTGCAGCCGCTGCTGGTAGTGGTTTATTCTGGACAGGAGATGGAAAATGTGTGTCAGGGAGAACAAGAATAGACATAAATACAAATTATAAACAGGGAAATCCACAAATTTAGACCCAAAAAAAGCCACAAATATGAGCACTGTGCCCAAGCAGAGTGAAACAAGTTGCCTCGACGCTACCTAAAAGGCACATAAAAAGGTTTTGTTGTAGCAATGAATCTTATTTTTTGGCAGCGTTTCATGATTTTCAGCGTGCATGGCAACTAATGAATATCACAGTGACATGTGTCCACCAGCCCTTTCTCTCTCCCTCTCACACAAAACAAAAGTAAATTATTAAACATAAAACAACTTAAGTGTATTTATACTATCAGTGTAATGTGGGAAAGTCTTTCATGTTGGGGCTGGTCTTAGTGTATTTACGCACTTAGCGACTGACTGTGACATGTTCCCTCTGTTCTTTTTATCTCGTGGGACTTTTTGTTGACAAAACTGCACGTCAAGCGCTGTAATTACATTACTGATTTTATTTATTCACAAACACAATTTGGAAAGAGTGATTTTCAGAAATCCCCATTGTTCCCAGCCAAGTGAAAAAAAAAAAAAAAAATCCATGTGTCATTTACTTAATCTGCTGTGACTAAGAGGAAACAATGGCTGTTGTGTGTAAAGCTACGTCTGCAGTGAAGCTGCTGTGTGTGAGATCGCCTCCAGTTACGATACCTGCTCATCTCGTAGAGGAAGCGGTCGGGTTTTGCCATTCTGTCGAGCTCGTGTTTGTGCTCCTCCAGCAGATCGACGTCGCTCTTCTCCGGGACAAACTTCAGCAGCTGATGGAACAAGAACAAAAACGTCTAAACACATTCGTCTCCAATTCCTCTGCACTTGCTTTGGTTAGGAACAGTGGAAGGAATTCATCAGGATGGCGTCTCAATCTGTTTCAATAATTTTTCATATTGCAACTGGTCTGAATCTCTGCTAACATGCTACTAGACACTTCAATGAAAGAAAAAAAAAATCCCTGTACCAAACATCCAATAAACAGATTTATGACAAAATCAATGTGAACTGGTATGCAGTCCTTTGAAAAACATAATGAAAACAGTCTGTAAGGACTAAACATTTCTTCTACTTTAAGAGCAGTGTCTGCTTTCATCATTGTGTTTTTAACCTTTACGTTTGAATTCATCATTGTGTTTTTAACCTTTAAGATTACATCCTTACATACACAGTTACATAACATGGTTACTATAAACATTCAGGGTCAGAATCAGAATCCACAATACTTTATTTATCACTTGAGGGAAATTAGGTTTTGGCTGTGCAAACACTAACAAATTGAACTGTCCAAATATATAGCTATTTTTTGACGTACGGTATATGTTACAGTAAACAGATTTTCTTCAATCTAAATTGTACAAGCTTGGTTCACTTGTGTTAAAGGAAGTGTTGACAGTCTAAAGGTTCAGTAGTAGATATACTTATTTTTCTGGCAAATACTGTGCAATTGTAATTTTGTGATATTTCCTACATTTTTCACTTTCCCCGTCTCAAATCTTGTGTTTGTGCACATGTAAAAAGACCAACAAATTCCAATAAATCTACAAGGTGAAATAATGATTTTCTTATAATCTTCCCCCCAGTGCATTTTCCACTACATGGTACCGCCTCGCCTCGCCTCGGCATGGCATGGCCCTGCACGGTTTGGTTGGTTTTCCTCCTCAACGTGAGTGGAGTCATCACTGCACGGCTGCATTTAACTGCCGTGACTTCGTTTCACACGCGACACACACAAACGAGTGACTTGTAAAGCAGTTATTTTCAATGTACTGAATCATTAGAATCAGTTAATAAAAAAGGATTTGTTCAGTACTTCCAGTTTAGGGTTCGCTCGCTGGCTTTCGGCAGTGCTGTTGCTAAACATACCAGACTCCACTGTTAAATGATGAGATTTTAGACATTTCCTTGCTAAATGTTGGAGATTATTAAAAAACCTGGATTTTTGAATCACCAGGTTTCTAGGTTTTCTTTTTTTAGAAATCATTAGATGTGTGTCCAACTCGGTGCATGTAAACACTCAAAGAGCAGCAGCAGAAGAAGAAGAAACTGGTACCTGCTCCAGCATGTCTTTGGGAAGGTCCTCCTGTTCGTCCATGGTTAAAATGGCTCTCTTCATCTCCTCATTTGAGAGCTTCAGCCTACAGAACACAAGTGAGTGCATGTGCATTGTAAGCTGTCATCTGTGAACGGTTTCTTTTCAAATCAAAGTGCTTCTGATGACGCTTTTAACTCACCTCGAAAGGAGGATGTTGCAGTTTTGGGCTCGACGGCCGTCAATGACTGAGAGCTCCTTGACTTTTTTCGAGCTCAGCGTGTCGTCCTCTGCCTCTTTCTAAGAACAAAATCAAAGAGGTTAGAGGGAACAATGCAGTCATAACAACACTATTTTTTCATCTATTTACTTTCTGTAAAGATTAACAAAGACGCCCTCAGATCCCAAAGAAGAAAACAAGAGACTTCAAAAAAACTTGGCCAACATTAAAGTTTTTACAGACATGGACAACAGATGTTGACTTAAACAGAAAGTCTAATATATTATGTTGGACAAAACAAAACAAGGTTTCAAAGGAAACATGCAGCTTAAAGTACAACAGGACATCACGTATAACATAACATCAACAAAGTCCCTGAGTCCAAACGGAGTGACACAGACTCCACATTGTGTGTCTACTGGGGTGTAAGTGCACTCACCTGTTTGCTGTTATTGATCGTAAAGAAGTCCTAAAATGCAGGCAAGAAGCAGGGAAGATGTAAGCACTCATTAGAATAAGTAAAGCAGTTATGTGCTTGCAGCCCATAAAAACAAACAGCAAATGAATCAAAGACCACTCAGCACTCAGAAGACAATGAATGAATGAATGAATGAATCCGTCAGTAATGAAGTGAGTGGCAGTGAGACATGAGTGGCTGTTCAGACGGTCAATACGTGCTTATAGCTCACATGCTGTGCACATAAGAATTGAGTGAGTCAACTCTCTATTTTGTCGTGAAGCCGCCGAGCATTTTTCATACTTGTGAGTCGCACAAAGGGAAAACTACCGGTGTTTTTACTTTCAGCCTCTCGTGCGAATTTGACATGCCGATGGTCATGTTTTGAGCACTTGTGTTGTAAACTGTGCTGGAAAGAAAAAAGGGGCTGTTGACATGTCATTATACTGTAGATAGTACTCACTAAATGAAAAGCAAAGTGAAGCCACAAGAAAGAAAGAGCCACATTCTGAGCAGCTCGCTCATCTCATGCATTTTCATCACATTGCAAAACAATTGAAAGAACAAAAAAAGCATTCTGAATAATTTAAGCTTGAAAGTTTTGCAACTATTTATAAACTCCCTAAATCTATCCAATGATGTGTCCCCTCTGCTTTTAAGGCTGATTTAGTTTTTCCTTTGTACTTTTTCTGGCCTATTTCTCCCTCCCTTGTTCAACTACGCCTAAGAAACCAAATGTTGCAAAACAGAAGAAATTGTAGAAAATCTGAAAGCAAACTAAATCATCCATAAATCCTTAAAAGTAAGACAGCTGAGCCCTAAGCTGCCATTCCACTGCTGCAGTCTCCCCCTGCTCTCTCTGACACTGGGAGGCAACAACTCATGAACAGCCTCAGTACCTGCTGCCTCTGATAGGCTGAGAAGGTCTTTTCAAGATCATCCAGATCCAGGATTTTAAAGACCTTGCCATCGTCAACGTCCATCCAAACAGTTCCCTCCAGTTTATTCTGAGCAGAAGAAAATAAAAATTAATATTCACTATTTCCACTCAAAGCACCAGAATGTTCAGATCTCCATGTGTCTCACTTCAGCCAACTTGGACCAGTTGAAGGACTTGAGCGGATGGGACGGCTGAGGAATGTTCTTCGTCTTCATGGACGGTCCCATAGGCGCTCCTGGTGGCGGAGGGATGCCACCGATGGGTGGACGCCCAGGAGGAGGTGGAGGGCCGCCTGGAGGAGGTGGCGGAGGAGGTGGAGGAGGCATCATACCACCGGGAGGAGGAGGCGGGGGAGGAGGACACAGACCTCCAAAAGCGTGCATGGGTGTAGGAGGCAGAGGGCCGCCGGGGGGACCCGGAGGGAGGGGAGGGCCTCCAGGAACAACAGCTGCCTGTCTCTGCAGACGGAAAAGAGAGAGGGGGAGATTTCTATCAAGTAGAAATGCTTATACAGCCTGATTTGTACTTTACTAGCAACAGATATGGACAGAAGAAAACCATAGTTCAACACTTTTGTCTCATGCAGAATTTTCTATTGTAGTGGGCACTGTCATATTTTGGTGCGTTACGTGATTGGTGGTGATCCAATGTCACAGCCTCGAGTATTTGCAGATACCAATTTCTGTCTGTTAACAAAAATGCACTTTGTCTGTTTTGCTTTTTTCCTTAATTTTATCTTAAAAATCAGTCCACACAGCTCACGTGATCAGTGTATATCGTTATGAATATCTGTCTTTGTGCTGATGTTTCAACGTCAGCTGTCTAAAAATCTCTGTTGCTCTCTTCTCGATTGGTTCAGTGCCGCCTCTGTGTTTCTGCTCTTGTTGCTTTCTCAGTAAAAGTGAATTAAAAATCTCTTCCTCCTTTAATTTATCAACAACTTCCTTCCACAATGAGGAGAATGAAGCATAGATTTAAATACAAATAATCGAGCAGACAGTTAATGAGGACTAATGTGATATATAATGATACTGTTTTGGGGGGCAACTAATCAATATGAGATTGGCGTGGTTGTTCTATGTTGGTTGTAAATGGTTCAAACTTTTGGAGTGATGTTCATGTACACAATTTTAATATAAAGTAAAAAATGAGAAGCACAACGTACAGTGCTGAGTTCGTGCAGTCGAGCAGTGAGTTCGGCCACTTGCTGTTTGACGCTCTTGTGCTCCGTGCTCTCCTTTTCCAACTTCTCTTTCATCTTGTTGAGCGTCTGCATCATGTCCTCTTTCTCCTGCGTCTTTGCGTCACATTCGCGCTCCTTCTTCTCAAACTTCTGTTGCAACTCGTGGTGTTCTGTCAAGCAGGACGACACGATGAGCTTAAATCACACACTCATTTTGCTTTAAAGGTGTTGGAATGATTTGTTATTTTACTCACCTTTTCTCATTTTCTCGGCCTGCTCTTTCCACTGTTTGACTTCATTTTCATTGACCAGCCTGCAGAGATATTGACCCACGTTATTATGAACTGCAGTATCAGGAACAACTCCTTGGCCTTTTTGTGCTTAAAAAAATAAATCATGCACTAATTCATTGTGTCAGTCTGTTAGGGGAAACCTGAGGACTTACATCCGGACAACATTCTTCACGTTAAAATTCTCCAGTGGTGTGACATCGGGATCATGACCTTTGTCATTCTGCAAGACCATCTGCTGGACGATGCGATCCAACAGCAGCCAGTACTGCACCGTGTTACCACTTCTCTTGTCTGCAGACGGGGGGTCATAAACAGAAAGAGGCACAAGTTTCTGATTAGTGTCCTGGTACCAGTTATTTCTCTTCCCCTTGCTGTTATCATATTAATTCCTCAAAAACGTCTGACTGGAATTAAATCCACACTGGCCGTTTGATCATGATGAAATACCAAAAAAATTACACGTTAAGACATTTTTCCAAAATGACACATAAGGGCTAAAGAGAGGCACAGTGATTAAAGGTGACACCGCTTTCATGTGCAGAAGATAGTGATATTTGTAATCAGAATTCATGTAAGGATTTTTTTTACAGAAAACAAGAGCAAGAAAAAAAATAAAATAAACATTAACCAACAACAGTCTCAGACTCAATTCAATTTGTCCTGGAATGTGCTTATCCAATTTTTGGACCTACTAATCTTAACAAAGTCAATATACTAATCTTTTTGGCTCAAGGTACTTTTTTTTTTTTACTGTTTGCATGTTAAAAGCTTTGTGTCCCTCAGGGAAAATCCCATGTTGCATTGATTTTTTGGAAGAGACAGAAAGTAAATAAAAATGCAGCAGCAAACAAAATTGAGTATTATGACTATCACTCACGTGGCATGAGGAGACAGTGATGCAGGACAGACATAAAGTGCGGGTATGCGTCTGTGTGGTTCATCTTCTTGCGGATGAGATCAAAAACTTGGGTGGCACTTTTGGTATCTATATGTACCTGGATGAGACAGAGAAAAACAGTTAATGCAACCAGCAAAATAATAGAACTCATGATGCACCGAGTCGGGTTAGGACATGTTTTGTTTGGCTCACTTACCGACTCAAATCGTTTTGACAAAGCCAGCTCATCCTCATTCCGCAGCATTTCAAAGTAGTCTAAATGTCTGAGAGGGTCAGAGTGACAGAGGGAATTAAAACGTATGAAACATATGCAATACAAGAAGAAAAAGACAGTGAACTTTTTTATTTTCTGCCTTACAATCTGATGTCATTCACATCAAACGGAAAATGTGGAATGACTGAATGACTTAAAGATATTGAGCATTTTATGGATCTTAATGACAAACACTCACACAACATCAATGGCTGGTTGATTTCAAACTGTTCTGATCAAACTCACCTATCTAATGTTGAGTTTTCATGAGAACGAAGCTTGTCGATCACAGGTTGGATGCCCAGCATTAGAAACTCATATCGGAGGTGGATACGGAATTCCAAACTTGTCTGTATTTTTTGAGAAAAGGTAAAAAGAATTATGATGTGGTAAAGTACAGGCAACACTGTGAGACGAATTATGACTTTGTAGTGTGGTACAATGGTAGAGTGCACTATAACTCACCTCTCCAGCTCCTTGACTCAGCACAGCATTAATAAAAGACATGATAGCTGTTTTCAGGTTGACCTCATCTCTGTATCGCCCTGTACTCCGGTCAAGATCATTTATAAGTGTCTGAGGGAAGACAAGCCATTATAGTTGTTAAATGACTTCACACTAACTGCAAAGTAGCTGCAAAAACTCTAAAACAACATCTCTGCACTTGGCTTTTCATCCACCCACCTGAAAGCGCGTCCTCTCGCAGGCAAAGCGCTGGTAATGCAGCATGGACTCCAGGATTTTTTTGTGCCCACCGGGCACCAGACACACAGCACCCATGATCTCCAGCACTGCCACCTTGGTCTTTATGTTCTCTGTGGCCAGGCTCTGGGCGATGCTGTTGATGCTCTCAGAGTGAGAGAGGACGTGTGCTCGGCCCTGCGAGTTGTTCATCAGGGCTTTGATGCACCCAATCAGAGAGGTGTGGATCTGCGACTCGGTGGTCTCATAGTCCATACTCTTCAGGAAGTTCAGGATGCATGTCAGGCCGTCCAGGTCGATGAAGCGAGTCACAAACCTGAGTGTAGAGGAGCCACAGAGAGGTCATCCTGGTTCTATTGCCACAACTGGTTTCAATGAGGAATATAATTGGATTACAGAAATGTCCTGAAGTAAAACACAGGTAGCAAAAACAAAAACATGTTGTACATATAGAGTATGTACAACCACTTGTTTATCCTCTATTTTACCAGACTGGAACTGGATCGTCCTTCAGCAAATATGACAAATCAGGACATTTTGCTTATGAAGTCTAGGGAAAAGCTCAGAATCCTAAAATGGAAATGAAACCTTTCCTAAGTCTGCTTTGATGTACACGTGTCAATGAAAAATCAACACGGCGGTGACCTTTACAGCTGCTCAATTCTTAAAGGACTCATTTACATATGGTTGTGTGGAATTGAAGAGAGTGACAGACAAGGTCAGAGGCCGTTCAAATGAAAAGGACAGAGAGAAGAGAATTATTTTCTGTGCACCTCATTGGCTGTGTCCTCAGAGCCGTCTTCAAGCTTTCTATGGTCTTGTTCCTCTCCTCCTCCTCTTCTTTCTCCAGAGTGAGGAGCGTCTTTCTCTGTGGAACAAAAGAGTAAACAACATTAAGATGCTGTCAAAATAAAGCACATTTTCTTGACTTCAAAAGATGGTTACATGGAAAATTAAAATGAAATAAAAAACCTGCTTCCCTGCATATTATGACAAGATCATAAGACAAAACAACCATCTAACTGTAATGTATATTTAACGCTGTAATTTTATCTTATAATTTTATAAATATTATTTAATATTTTAATTATAATATTGAATTAATTATTGATAGCCTTTTTCATTTTCAGTTTGCATAGTCCTTTGTATAGAAGCACATTTGCATATACAGTACGTTACAATCTAGAATCATTGACTTGGACAAGTAAAAATTCTTGAATGAGAGGGGAAGGGAGGGCAAAACCACAAGAAGGCCAAAAAAGTTCATGTTATTACTTACAGCTGCCATTGAATTGAGCTGATCAATGTAGAATTCAGGCCAACTAGTTGCACTTTTGTTTTCCTCTTGTTCCTGAAAATCAGAGAAAGACAAAGAATAAAATGAGGCACCGTATTACACACAAGCACTGCATTTACACGGTGATAAAGGAAGCAAGAACATGACGTGTGTTCATAAATAAAAATGTGGCTGTGTCTTCAGAAGTCAGATGAAGTGGTTGTTTTTCTTTGTGTCACATGTTCCACAGCAAACACACACTAAAACACAGGTCTGATGCCTAAATAGCCAAAAGCTGAAAATGGAGCATGTCGGGTGACACAGATATCCTGCCTATTTTCATCCTGCGGCACTTTGCTTGGTTTTAAGAGGTGGCATGAAAAGGGAGCACAGCTGCTTGGTAAAATCTTGAGATTAGCAAATGTACGTTAAAACTGCAGATTAGGGACAGCCTGATTTATGCTGAGATTCACTTCCTGACAGGCATGTTTGTGTTACAAGTGAAAAACAACTGCAAGACATTTTCTTAGATGATTTAATTCTCAATCTCAATGGGAACACTGAGGGGAGAATGGCTTGGCCGTGAACTTGGCTTGTACATTAAAGGCCCCAGGCTTTCATTTCAGCTCTTGCTCCATTAAGCACAAGTGAGCTGCGACCATCAGAAACTAATTGGGCCACAGTTAATAATGTAGCCTGCACAGAGTTGGCTGTTCCTGCAGAAACTGCAGACCTTGGCCGGTCTGTGGGGATCATGCAGCGACAGGAAGGCCTGCTGTTCCACTCACAACTAGTGCCAGCTTGACCAGGCAAGCGCTGGAAGAAGTTCAGTCCATTAGTGGAACAGACACCGCGATGGGACCACTTCCTTTTGAAACTTCCAACTTGGAAGTGAGCGGTCTTCAAACACTGTCAGTTTATTTAGAGATATGCCTGAGGGAGAAAAGACGGGAGGGTATTTCCGGGAATTTCCTTTTCCCATATTTGAGAAAGTGAAGATCAAAGAGGAAACAGGAATTAGTCTCCGTTATTTAAGAGTAATAGCACAGTGTCTTTGAAAGACAGGCTCTGTCTGCTCAGAGGTCAAACTTATTTTTTTTTTTTTTTTAAATGAAACCTGCTAACGACCAGATCAGTAAATCTTCTCCTTGGCTAACGATGTAACAGAAGTCAGTGAAGAAGAAGCAGGAAGAAGATTGATTCTCTGCAGAATGATTTCATCAGCTCAGGTGCACGGCCAAGGCAACTCTCAGTCTGTCTTCTGAAGGAAATAATTGCTAAGAAACAGCTGAAAAAAAGTGCACACTCATCAATTGTGAGGTTGGAGCGCCCTGATGATGACCCCACCTTCCTCCTTGTCATCCCCCTGACTCACATTCAAAAGCTGCACCTGTGTAAGTGAAGCCTTCCTGTTTGCTTTGGACAGGCGACCACTTCCTTTGTCTCTCCTCTCTCCACACAGACCCTTCCTCCCTGAGCTCCGATGGTGAGTTTGTATCTGTCTGGTTCGGGGCCAGAGCCTGCTGCTGAGTCAGCAATTTGAAGCTGTACATTAAGAACTTCAGAGCTAAAGTGAAAATTCTCTTCTCCTGAGCCTGAACAAAAGCAAACTTTCCAGTACATTATGAGGACACCCAGTAGAAACAGGAACCTGGGTGTTTATAACTTTATTTATTTATTTTTTTGTCTCTATCACTTACTGAGTTGTAAATAAACTACAGTGAATCAATATTAAAAAACAATTCTGACTAAATATATTCACATGTAATTTGTAAATACAGTCCTTGATTGCTTGACTTTATATATAAAATACACCAATATACACCAAAATACAAATCTATAAAGTTAAAATATGACATATTTTGATAAATATTTGCTATTTTGCCAAAGTATGCAGAGTAGATTGTTCTCAAACTGTATGTTTTTAATAATTATGCAGGAGAGGGCTTAATAAACTTAGCATGGCGTCTGGAAAAAGCAAGAGAAAGCCTGGCTCTATTTAAAAAGGTAAGACAATCCAGCCTCAAAGTTTATTAAATAAAAGGGTTAGATAAATGCACATTTTCAGAGTGTGTAAGAGGGATTTTTTGCACTAAAGGCATGCAGCACATATGCAGCTGTGTTTGCTGAGGATTTGTACTGTACAGTGACAAACCAACCTCTCATCCATCAGACTAAATCGCACTGCTCCTAGTGCCAAGTTTATGACCGGATTTTGGAAAAGATTCATTAATCTGTACGTCTGTGTAATAATGAGAACAGGATATCCTACACACTCGTATCTATGGCCTTGAGAAACACTGCTGCAAGAAATGTCAGGTGATATTCTACTGGGAAGCTCGACATGAGGGAAACTAAACAAGAACAGGCGTCAGTGTTTTCCTGCAAGCAGAGGATGTGTTCATATGCAGGGAAAGGAGGAACAGCTGACAGATCTTTTATCGGGGAAAGGAGCCATAATGAAATATGACACTGTCACAGAGCGGTAGAGAATGTTATGGCTACACTAACGCTTTGATGAAACAGGTATTAATATCTACAAGCAGAAACCAGAATATTAAAATGTCCTCACTTTGGTGGGACAATTGAGAAAGACCTTATTGTCTGAAAGAAAACACTCTTTTCTGAGTCATAAGACACAAAATACTGCATTTGAATTGTGCAGATCTGTTACATATTAAAGCACAGCCTTCTCTGTTAGAGGATTATGTGATGGAACAGGCTGCACTTGTTAGTTATTCATGCTACAGCATTATAGATTGTGATTTTTGTTTCCCAACAAATTAGCCGATTTTAAGAAAAACATTAGACACATACAATTTTCTTTGTCGAATGAAATGAGTGGAGACAAAGAGTCAAATGTCCCGAAAGTCTGCTGCCAACTAGTAATCGGAGGTTTAAATACAAAACAAAGACATACCAACAATACAACTCTTCAAAGAATCTATACAGTAATACGCAATGAAATATCACAACATTTATGGTATCAATATTTTCTTTCTCCATTGCAGTGCAGTACTATTAAGACCTATTAATATTATTGTGGCTGGAGGCAGAAAAAGCAATGAATTAAAGTCACTTGTGGCAAGCTATTTGCAACCTAGGTCTACAAATCATCATGGATTATGGTATAAAACATTAGTCCTGCAGTTTACTCTCTATGAACAGACTGATTTTTTTTCCTTAAAATCCAACCTCGATTTTAGTACCTTCAAAGAAACCAGTGGATATGACTTCACTGAATATCAGGGTACACATCTTTCATAAAAGATGAAAATAAAAAGCATATGCATTCCAAAGATACAGTTTGCAGACAACACACTCATGCTAGGACCTGTCTTAAACAATGATGCAGATTTTTGTGGTGTGTGTTCCGGAAAATACACACCTTTGGGTATCAACAAACTTGTTATGCTAACTTGTCAGCGGGGATATCAGTATTCAGGAATTGCAACCAATCTGGTGGTGAGTGATGAGGAAAACCTTTTTACCTTTTTTTTGCTGCAGTAGATCTGCCATTTCTTCTCTGCCGGTAGGGCGAACATGGCTTCCCTGTGTTTCTCCGTCAGGTCAAGCTCATCCTGCAAAACAGGGAGGAAAATAACAGACAATATTAAATGTTTGGATAAATGATACAACAGGGAATATTCACAGTACAGTATTCATCCTCTAGTGTCATTCTCAAAACTATAGTAGAAACAAGCTTCATGAGCTAATGTGCTGCAAATTCAGAAATATCTACATAAATCTTTTCTTCAGAAAGCAAAAGCATGTGTCAAGAGAAGTTGCACCAAGGCTCTGTTTTAAGTTTGAGATGGGATTATGCTAACTCTCTTCAGGATCAATAGGATATCACCGGGTGCTCTCATTGCAAATTTAATATAACTCTGAATCAACTCAGATGTCCTGCAGGCTTTAGACATGTGAGTAATGGGAGAAAGAGAAGGAATGGCCTGTCTATAATCCACATGTGGTAACAAACATCTGGGAGCAACATGCATCTCAATGTACAACAGACATTTCACTAAGACACACCATGGGTGCTGTTGGGAGTTGTTTTACTTGATGCCAGACAACATTTTTGCATTTAAAACGCATCAGCAAATTTTAATTTGAGTTTTCTTGACTGGTTAAGTGGGGTCACGATAGCAGGGACTTTTCTTTTAATCAAAAACCACAGATGATTGCACCTTATTGTACTAGGTGTCCAATGATTTGATTGTGTGGGCCAGAAACAGCTAATAGAAAATTGAGTTTACAAAATTTCAGTCCACATTAGACAGTTACGGACAAATGAGAGTCATGTCAATGATGGTAAAAGGTATGAGAAGGCTATTAAGCAATGCAGTGTGAAGAAAAGTCCAAAACTGTGGTCTAAAACTGGAGATTGAATTACCATTGTTGTGAAAGTTGCTAAATGTGTCATGGTTGTTACAGATTGTCTTCTGAGAAGTTATTTGCCATCAATTCTGGAGAAATCAATATGCGCAATGATCAAATGTCCTAAAACTGTTGCGTGAGCCATTGATTCATTTCGTGAATTGGGTCCAGATACGTTCTTGTAAGCACTGAATGTGAAAATGACAAGTGATTCATCTGTATATTTTAGTGTTTCTTTATATAATTAACAGTAATGATATTGTATGGTTTTATTTTCGCTGTAAAGTTTTGTTGATATTATTCAGTTAGAGGCAATTCAGGATGAAGCAAATAACCATTAAGTGTTGACTTGGAGGTTTCTGGATTGCCGTTCAGGAAAAGCTCAAGTTCAAAGTTCAGGTTTGTTTGATCGTAAAAGAGCAGATGGCTACAACTTATTCCACAATTCCAACAAACCCATTCCAAATTATACACGCACATGGTGGCTCATGCTGGGCAAAAAGAAAATACACGTGGCTGCTTTCTTTCAGTAAACAGAGCAACTGAAAGCCTCCTTGTCCACACACTCCGCTTACTCAATTATGTCCCCATAACAGGCGGTAGACAAAAACAAGCAATTAGTAGATGGAGGAGGCAGCGACATTAAGAGTTCCTGAATGAGGTCTATTGATGTGCAAAAATGTCATGCTTAGATTCCTGTGGCAACCATGGCAAAATGGGGCCAGAAGAGACAGGAGAGCACAACAAATTAGTAGTGACAATAAGACAGAGAAAGAATAGCAGTCTGGCCCGGTTACTAACAATGTAGCGTCAACTGGGAGGAAGTAACAGTTCATTTGTGGATGTCTTGGAATGTGGCAGTGTAAACATCTCAGCAGGATTTAATTTGTGAGACCTTTCATAACATTTTGAAATGTGTGTTATAGTCTAAACACATGGGTTTAGTTGTAGCAAAATTATCACAATGCATTTTAGTGTTAATATGCATATTCTCTCGTCCTTCATTTGTGCGGCATGTTTAATTCCGAGATGGGATTTTCTATATTAGATACTATTTAAAACAACAGGGAGGCTAATTTACTGATTAGAAATCGTGTTCAAAGTACAAAATTGAATCAATCAACAGCTTAGTGATAACCCACTACATTAATTTCCTTAGTACTGAGTAGAACAGGTCAAGGAAAACAGCAAAATGGTATGGGTTTATAAAAGGATAAAGCTGATAATATTTGTTATTTTTACTGCCATGAATAAACCAAAACGCCAACAATGTGCTAGTATGTCTCTTTTCTTTCCAGCTGTGTTCTTTCAGCCCCAATTCAAACATGATAAAAGATAGAAAATAGTTTGGGATTATTAGCTGCAGTTAACCCACACTTGGAGCTCTAGGGAGTATTTATGGTGACAGGAAGGTGCATGTGGGATAAATTTAAACTACATTAAACTTTCAGGTGTACCATACCAGGGAGGTGTGAATATAGTTTTAAAACAACAACACGGCTCGGTGGCTCCAAGTCAGACTTTAACCATGCGGACAATCCTCAATAGTAGACTCAATTAATTGTTGCACTTAAAAACTTAAAACGTTTGGGTTTGGGTTTTTTATTAACCTTTGCGAGATAGGATAGTTTGACATCAAATTCAAAATCATATTCATAATCACAACAGTTTATGTTACTGTGTAATTTGGTTTAAATTGAAGTATGTTGGCAGTGTGTGAATGTGGCAGAGGTTTGCACATTCTGTGTGCTTTTAATAGTTTATTACTTTCAATCAAGGTTATATCCTGACTATTAAAACACAAGGTGATTTTCTTACCACCAACTCAGAGAACATGCCATCCAGTTCATCGTATCCTGGCATCGGCAGTGCCGGCTCCATGGCCTGCAGGGCGAAGTCCTCCCGCAGCCTGTAAGTGATCTCCGGGTGATCGCTGCTGTTAAAACAGCAGAAGATGAAAGAGAGGCCCCCGCGGCCACCGCCCCCACGCTTCCGAGGAGCCATGGCTGACCGATGCTTCCACCTGGTTAGGTAGGGAGGGTGGGAGGCTCCCTCAGAGCCTCTTTACAGCCTCCTCCACCTCAGAATTTGGCCTCCGTCAGAGAGCACTGTGGACACAGTGAAGGGACACGATGAGTTTGCAGCACAAACACAAATCAAGTCTCACACAGTGGGGTGACGTCTTCATCACATGGGTTTATGATTTTAAACTGGTGTTCCCAAAAATCAATCACAGAAGCAGAACTTTTCCAGAGACGAATAAACAATAGAAAATAATAAGGTCCATAAATAAGACATATTTATTTGGATGGCATTAGTTGCAGAGAGTTGCTTTTCACTTAAAAGAAATTGAAGCCTACAAGCAATGACCTAGAGGTAAATTACATCTTGCCGTAGTGCAATTAGACGAACATCAAACTTATCCAAGCTATGACGCGTGGCCACTTACAACCTGAACCTCTGCTCTTGGTAACGGTTAACAATAATGACGGGTCATCATTTTTGAGGGAAAACGACAACAAACTGAATCAGTGAGGGCAAACATTGAGATATTTAATTATATCTTTCACTCAACAGTGTGGTGTAATGTTTGAAATGGAGACCATAATTTGGCAGGATTAGAGTCTCCAGACCTTTTCATCCCTCCTTGCCATTCAGCGTCCTCTTAAAACCTAACGAGTAATGATTAGTGCTTACAATGGCCGTGGTGAGAGGTGTGTCTGGCCTTATGTTGCTTTGTGAAAAGAGGAAACACAGTCCTCATAATGAAACCCCAGAGATGGTGGGGAAGTAGTGTGTATAAATGATATTTGCAACATTTGGAGGCAGCATCACATGACGTTTTCCCTCCAGGCTGTCTGACACAAGAGACATGATTACATATTTGGTTTGTTCTCCGACAGCTGTAATTTTACCAGCAATGTAGTCAATGTGTGCAATCCTGTCGTACTCTTGCACCGCCAACCCAGCCTCCATATGAAAGATAAAAATACATGGAGATCAGCTGTCGTAACATAAACAGCATTGCTGAGGAGGGATAAGTACATTGCAGAAGGTTTTGCCCCAATAGGTGAAGTACTAATGAGCCTGACATGATTTGTACACATTAACAATGCATTGCTGATTTCAAAGCGGAGCCATGTAGTATTTTTACCCTGATTTAACTTCCGAGTCATTTTCTTGGTTAAATGGCTTGTTGTGGGGAGATTGGGGGCTGTCTCCACTCCCCCTACAGTCTTTTAGCGGAAAACCAGCCTTGCAAGATCAGGGCTGTCAACCAGGATTCCTCAGATTTAGGAGGTTTCGCGAGAAACACAAATTATTTTACGGCACCACACACACACACACACATATCATGGCAGAGCCGAGAAAAAGAAGCAGAGAAAATCATTGTCGGAGGAAGCGGGGAAGAGGAAACAACTGTGTGACCGAGCGAGGGGCCAGATCCAGATCACATGACAGCATGCCATGTCACGTATCAAGCTTTAGAGTTAGACGATAGATAGATAGATAGATAGATGAACTTTATTGATTCCAAAACTAGAAGGTTCCTTAATTAAATATGTGCTAACCAGCAGCATCTTAAGCAGCTTAACTAAAACTACTGCAGTGCAGCCTCGCAGAGCTACTAGCATGGATCCAGTTTAATTTTACAAGCCTCCCTCATCTTTTCAGGATACTTTGACCAGGGACCAGACAGAACTCTATGTAGAACATATGGTCTCTGGTTACAGCGATCCACACGCTGACAGTGACAGCTTAGTTCGCTGCTAAACCTAAAACTTGACGTTAGGACAAGCCATTTGTCGAAGCATAGTACTGTGGAAAACAAAATCAGATCTGATTCATGACAAACTAATTTGTACAAATACACAGTAAGAGTAAGAGAGGAGACAGACGTAGTGTGTGTAATCTGAGCTACTGGCTCAACTCCAAGCAAGAACAATGGACATGATAATAAGTGCACTAGACTCCTCTGCTTGTTAGACGAATAAAGATGTGATGTCCAGACATCCACGAGGACACTGTTGTCAGCATGTCACAAAAACAGCACTACAGTCTCTCCTTGCTGGGACCAGAGGTGCAATGCCAAGCATCATAAACCACAGAGAGGCCGTGCTGACCTGCAAGAATTTCTGGACGTCTCCTCTCTGTGACCGAAAGCCCGCTGAACATAACCACATTCACTTGACCTTTCCCAATATTTCCTATGAGTCCAAGGCTTCGCCCAGAAAGAATGCATCATATGCAACACGATGCATTTCTAAATTCAACCTGGTCTGGTTGAGTCCCTCTTCTTAGCTGTGCTCTTCCAAAAGGGAAAATGAGGACATTTCCTTAGGCAAGTTTGTCTAAATAGAGTCAACCCATAAAAAGTAACTTTTGTGGTCTGCTAAATAAAGCCTGATGCCATCACTGTCCTATTTCAGTCATTTCTTTGGTTCATCTGTTTCCTCTATCTAGCAACTGTACTTTTTAACATGTGGTCACGATTTAAGTATGCCAGAGAATCAAGAAATATTCATTAATTTTCACCAAAATAAATCCTTCAATTTTCCGACACCAGCAGACTGAAAACAGGCAAATCCTAAAACACGAACACACAATGGTGATTTGCCATTTAACAATTGAATAGTTTTTCTAAGGCAAACTGGGATTAAGAAAAAGTGGTGCAATCATATTGCACATCAGGCACACATCCATTTTCATATTTTGACTGTTGGAGGCAAACAAACCAGTAAATTATCTGATCAAACTGTCTACAGTAATGACAGCCATATTTATTTCATTACTAGATTAATGACACTTTTCTAAATAAAGACAGCTTGTGTATAAATATATACATGACAAAGCTTATTGCATGAACACGGACAGGGTGCATAAGGTAAAATGTGGGATAGAGTACACAGCAGCTCTGTCTACAAACACACACTGAATATTTATTTTGACACATCCTTGACTTTTTCAAACAGACTACCAGAGGCCGCCGCAGCAGCAGCCATTTGGCATCATGCTCGCCATCTATTCTACGGTGAAGGGAAGAAGTGATTCAAAGCACTCTTTGACCATATTAGTCCACAGAGCTGCCCATCTTTTCCATTTGCTCACGCAGCCATAAACTTTGTATATACCCCTGAGCCAGAGATGGACAGCGTTGGTCCCCTGGACACCTGGACACCTGTGCCACATGTACAAAGACGCGGAGCACAGAGGCAAAGACGGGACAAGCATAAGGTTTGAAAATGCAAATTTTCTTTCAAACAATACAATTACATGACGTGAGAAGAGACAAATTCTTGTGTTAGACTGACTAAAACCAGACTTTTAAAATACACGTTAGTCCAAATGAAATTGTTCTAAATTGAATTTCTAAAAGAGCTTGAAATGCTAACTAGCTGCCAGCTAAATCTGAAACAGCCTAGTACTAATGAGCTGAAAGGGGGCATATCAATAAATGTATTCCCCACTAGTGCTCTCATACTGGGACAGGGATAATAGTCCAATTAAACAGCGGAGTCGAGGGACAACTGAAGCTAGCTTTAACTGTGCACGGAAACGTACCGAGTGCAAAGAAAACGTTGTGTTAGCACTATAAATGTTAACCTGTGAGACTCTGACAATAACCCTCAGATGTTTTCTGTCAGACGGTCAAGGTTGACAACATAACAGAGGCCTGTTGGAACAAGAGGACATTCCTCTCATATTCAGGTGAGTCTTGTGACCCTGAGCAACACCCATACAACAACACCTTCCACCGTAACCTGCTCTAAAATAGAGGAAACACGGACCTCAAATGTTATCCGATGATGCAAAATGAAGGGTTATTTCTAAGAATGACTTGGCACGTTTAAAATGTTAACAGTCTGCAAGATGCTGATGATAACACAACGTAACAGCTGCACTTTTCCATATTATAAAGAAGAATGATGTTTATACTGACTCAAATCCACTCCTGGACAGCACTGGAGAAACATCGTGGCTTGTGTAGGCTGCTGTTTACAGTACAAGGCAGATTCTTTACAACTTCTTTGATTCATAGACATACAGTAATTAAACCACCCGCACATGTCCACTCAAACACTCCCCTCTTTGTCTGAAGGAAATTTCTCTTCTTGGATAGCTTTATTGTTTTCTTGCCCATGTGGTTTGGCGGGTGACCTGGCGCGAGTCCAGAGTGTAAAAAGAATCCCAGTGTTTGTACAGCGAGTGTGAGCCTGTGTTCGGTGCCTGCCCTAAGATCTGCCCCATCACGACCTGTTGAACTGTCAGGTCTGCTGGAGAAAAGGCAGAAGTCGAGAGGAGCATCTTAAGCTAAACACAGGGACATGCTCACGTTACTCAACATGTGCGAAGAGTTATGGAGAACAGAGATGGAGAATTCAAGTAAACCGAACATTTTTCTTCTAGCTGTCGTCTTCTACCTTTGCCAAGGTCTTCTTTATTTCACTTTTCAGTTTTATTTAGACTCCTTTGTTGTTAAACATGGAATGAAACTTCACACCGTGGAAACAATGTGAGCTTGAGTTATAATCTCTAATTGTCCAATAACTGTGCCAATAGCAGTGACATTGTGGTAGGACATTTAAGGTGTTGGTGTCCAAAAACAGAAGCAGCTAACAAAATTGAATTTTTAGACAAAAAAAAAAAGAAGCTATTCTTAAAATGCATCTCTGTCATTATTTTGCCTGCCATTAAATAATAGCTAATTTATCAATACGAACAGATCAAAATCAAGCTGATGCTAATAACCCGACATGTGCCTGACTTGGAGCAGGG